>NW_006399757.1:8347432-8394972 GCF_000299155.1 Elephantulus edwardii | reverse complement strand
AAGGAGAGACAGGTCTTTGGAGAGGGACATCATGCTGGATAGAGTAGAAGGACAGCGCAGGAGGGGAAGACCCTCTATAAGGTGGATTGATTCAGTGACTGGGGTAATCGGGATGGGTGTGTCAGAGGCAATACGATTCGCACAGGATAGAGCAGGGTTTAAGGCTGTTGTACATAGGGTCGCTATGAGTTGCAAACGACTCGACGGCACATAACAACAACAAAAACATCTTGATTGCATGTTAGATTGATCTCTGACTGCAAAATTGGTAAAATTCTTCTATTTCCTCCTCTTTGACTTTAATTGTCGGTGTATATATTTGAATGATAGTGGTATTCACTGAACTTCTTTGTATGCGTTCCCATATAATGCTGACACAGCATTGTATTTCAAGACGGTTCTAGAAATTAGGTTTTTGTTATGAAAGCGACCCAAATTTTTCTCACTTTTTTATTTCCAGCATTGTAGATCATATCTTAGAGAAGGTGAAACCAGGAAGCTCCTTGGAGGCAAGGGTCCTGAAACGTCATCTGACATATTTTTGACATGTTGCTAGGAGGGACCAGTCCTTGAAGAGAGCTTGGGAGGGTGGAGGGACTGCGCAAGAGAAAAAGACCCTCAACGAGATCGATTGATTCAGTGACTGGGGTAATGGAGGTAGGTATGTCAGAGACAATAGGATTAGCACAGGAGAAAGCAGGGTATAGGGCTGTTGTCCATAGTGTCAATATGTGTCTCAAGCAACTCAACGGCACATAACACCAACAACATCATTAATACATATATCATGTAAGCGTGGTTGCTGTGATTCTGACCACTGTGACACTGATGTGCCAAACATGGTAATGGTCACCCATGGTGGACAGTGTTTGCTGGAGCTGCCCAACTAAAACAAGCCTGGAAGCAAGAGCGGCATCCACTTCCGAAATGGCTTGCCTCGCGAAACCCTATGAACAATGCTCAGGCCTTTCGTTCACAGGGTCGCTATGAGCCATCTACGACTCAACGGCACCAAACAACAAGTAAAATCTTGCTGACGATTATTTTTAAAATTCCTGGAATAGTATACTGACAGGGCACTACTAAAAATTCAAGCTGTATTTCTTGAATTAAAAACTGTTTTCATTGCAATTCAAATGTTTTTATAAGCTAGGAGACACATCCAAGATTGCACCTTTTTGTTGAAATAAATTAATTCTGATTGAGATTATAATAACTCCTGCCCTGCCCTCTCAAGTACTTTGCCATTCTTAGCCTCAGTCTGCCTATACCATAGATGCTTATTAAACTGCATGTTATACCCACAGCCTCCTATGTTGTCTGTTGGCATGTTCTCTGAGTTCGAACTAATTGAGACACAAAAACCAGACCTTTCAGTTACCACATAGAACAGAGTAGAACTGTATAAGGTTTTCAACATTGTAAATCTGTACAGAAGTAGATTGCTAACATCATCCTCTTTCACAGAACAGATAGTTGGTTAGAACCACCAACCTTTTCATAAGAAGTAAGACTTTTGATGTTTTAACCAATTTATCACTACAACTTCTTGAGAAGAGGCACAATTCATCAAAAAAATAGATATCTAGATAAGTATTTCTCTAGTATAGATTGTGAAAGTATTTGTTTCATATATGTATGCTCACCTAACAGCATGTATGATAGTAGTTGTTGCTGTTACTATGTGCTAGAAGGTCAAATATGACTAATAATGACCCTATGAACAACAAATCTGAACCCTGGCCTATACTATATCATCATCATCAATGACACACTTAAATCCATCACTGTATCAACCCACTTCATTGAGAGTCTCCCTCTCTTTTGCTGACTCTTTCCAAGCATGATATCCCTTTTCAAGGAATGTAACTCTCCTAGCAACATGTCCAAAATATGTGAGACGAAGATTCATCATGCTTCCCTCTCTTTCATTTCCATCAAGTTGAAACTGATTCATAGCTGATTCTCCAATGCCTTTCCAAAGGCTGTGAATTGCATGGGAGGAGACTGCCCATCATTTTTCCTTGGGGAAACTGGTGGACTCAAACTACCTGCCTGCGAGTTGGCAACGTAACTCCTTAACCACTAGGTCCCCAAAACCGCCTCTGGGATATAGTTGTTATTGCTGTGTACCATCATGTCAGAACGAACCTATAGCTGACCCTCCACTGGACTTTCAGAGGCAGTTAATCACGTATGAGGAGAAGGCCCACCCTTTTCCTGCAAAACAGCTGGTAGATCTGAATGCCTTTGAGACTGCAGCCCAGTTTCTTAACACTAGGCCACCTAAATCAGTGGTGCTATTTTCTAGAATTTATGGGGCTGTGAATTAAAGAATAAATGTGGGAGTAGCTCCCTTTACTATTATCACTAATAGCCCATTGGTAAAATTTTGACTTCTCATTTACACTACCTTCAGTTTTATCTAGAAATATTAGTTCCATGGGGAGAAAAAATATATCCACTAGGATATACTTCAATGAATCTATTAAAATAGAAGCTGATACAGTCATATTGACACTTTGGATTCCTCCTGTTAGTAAATCAACAGACATATAAGGTTTTTTTCTATAAGCTGAGATAATCAATCATTATTATCAAGGGGAAATTGGAACATAACAACCTAATAGAGCAAGAAGTATGTCTGGAAAACGTACTGTGGCACCTCTTAGTACTCCAGTTCCTGCCAATTTCCTTCTTCAGTTTCTAGACTCCTGGATGAGGTGTATTTTAATTCTGTGACAAAGGCCTTTAGCTTCTTCTTCAGAAGAGCTAGAGAATGTGGAAGTTTGGAGGCAATGGAAGACTAAGAGAGTTCCATTCTATCATAAATTCTACTCATTCCCACAGACCCCAATTAGTCTTTGCTATCTTGTGTCACATCTCTCTTCCTTTTCTGATTATCTGCTCTGAAGACTTCAGGTAACAAAAACTAAACTGCTGTAATTTTGTGTCAGTACCTAGTGAAGGAAGAATATGGCAGTTGTCCCACAACCCCCTAGCCTGATCACTTCCTGAGAAACTTGAGAACACTGAAGTTGGTCATATCAAAAACCAGACCAGACAATGGATCCTGATAAGAGTCTGCGCTTGATTTAAAATAGTTAAAAATTAAATTAACACGCCAAATTCCTAGAAGTACCATTTTAATCCTCCCCAGGACCCCTATAAAAAGGAAACCCTCCAAACTGCCCGCGCCATTTTGATCCTGTCCACATGCCATGGGGCCGGATCACGTGATGTCCTTCTCAGATGGCGCAATAAAGGCCTTTTCGTTTCTTGGGACCAATTCCTTTCTCCCTCATGCCCTCGTGCTCTTTTATATCTAACACTTTGTATAGTGGAAACTGTGAGATCTGCAAACTAGCAGGTCTACCTTTGTTTTCCAGGTATCATGAGTCTTCCTCCTTTCACAGTTATATAGTCTTGGTGTCAAGGGGATGATTTCATAAAGAGGTCCAGCGGCCTCTTTGAGTAAGAACTAGAAAATTCTGACTCAGAAATACAAGAAAGACGCCAATACCAAGTGAGAGTAAGAGAAAGAAATTGAGGTTTATTAGACGTTCATAACGGACTATGAACAAGTCAGGACAGACTGACCCCATTCTTCTCTTACAAAAGGGTTTATATTTCCATTGTTTGGGGAGTGGGGTTTAAACAACTGATTAGTGCACTCCTTCTAATGGACGTAGGGTGACTTTTCACTTTCTCCCTTTTCTCCTTTATCTTGTCCTTGAGTCTGTAGTCTTGCTTTATTCTTTGAGAGTCTGTTTTCATTGCCATATAGCCTGCATTCCTATTTCTATTATATTGCCACAGTCTTTGTCAAAACCAATTGTTTGATTTCCTTTGTCACCATATCCTTTGCCATGTCCTGTCATTAGCACTTTTCTATTGCTTGTTTTAGTGGAAAATATTTCTCTTTCCCTTCTCTAAAGGCTTCCACCTTACACATGTTCCTGCGTTTGAAAGTTTTACTATAATAATACCCTTGATATCCATTCTTATTTCTAGAAGATCTGCTTTTCTGATGGAATACTTATTGGTATGCCTAACTCCATAGCTCATTTGTTTCCTCTCCTGACTCCTCCTCTTTGTTTTATGCTCTCTGTTGTTGTTGTTGTTGAATTTTCATAGCAACCCCATGTACAACAGCCCTAAACCCTACTCTATCCTATGCCAATCTCATTGTCTCTGACACTCCCATCCCCATTAATTACCCCAGTCACTGAATCAATCCATCTCATCAAGGGTCTTCCTCTCCTGCGCTGTCCTTCCACCCTCCCAAGCATGATGTCCCTCACCAAGGACTGGTCCCACCTTGAAACATGTCCAAAGTATGTCAGACGAAGCTTCTGTCCTTCCCTCCAAGGAGCAGCCTGGCTTCACCCTCTCCAAGATGAACTTGTTCGTTCTCCTAGCAGTTCCTCTTCTCCAGCACCACAGCTCAAAGGCATCAAATTGCCTTCTATCATCTCTAGTCATTGTCCAGCTTTCTGATGCATAGCAAGTAATTGAAAGACCATGACCTGTATCAGGTGCACCTTAGTCTCCAGACTGACATCGTTGCTCTTCAGTACTTTGGAGAGGTCTCTGACACCAGACTTTCCCAATGCAATTTGTCTTTTCATTTCCTGGCTTCTGGTACCAAGAGTGTTGATTGTAGACCCAGGCAAACTAAAGATGTAAACAATTTCAATCTCTTAACCATCTATCGTGATGCTACCAATCAGCCCAATGGTGAGAATCTTTGTTTACTTAATGTTGAGATTCAATCCATATTGAAGGCTGCGGTCCTTGACCTTCTGCAGCAAGCATTTCAGTTCCTCCTCGGTTTCAGCAAGCATGGTGTGTCATCTGCATAAAGCAGATTGTTGATGAGGTTACCTCCAATTCTGATGTCAAATTTCTCCTCATAGAGCCCACCCTCCTGGATAATCTTTTCCACATATTAATTGAAAAGATATGAAGATAGGACATATCCTTGGTGCACACCCTTCCCAATTTTGAACCAGGCAGTGTTTCCTTGTTCTGATGTTACCAACTTATTCATTCCTATCCGTATATACTTTACACATACTTCAGGCATTTCCAGCCCAAAATTTTCTCTTGTTCTAAAAATGAGATGTTTCTTGTGCCTTCAGAATATCTTCTAGAAAATATTCCATGAGTATTCTGGATTCAACATTCCTCAAAATGAATTTATAGTACTGATTTTTATAAGTGATGCCACTGTGGATTTAAGTCATATTACGTCGGTATCTAGTGCAGTAGTTATCATAAAGCTTTGTAATGGGTATGTATCTACAAGTCTACTAGACTAGAAAGTATTGAAGAATGGCATCAGTTATTCATATATGTTATTCATATCCTAAACAATCATAACAGTAAAAAGTATATGGTAGCCACTCAATATTTATTTATTTATGATAAATAAATTATTGAATAAATGGCTAACTGTATAAAGAAACATAAAAGATAGATTTACCACAAAGCAGCAACAAAGAAATGTTGTTGTTGTTATTAGATGCCATCAATTCAAGTACTACTCATAGCAACCCTATGAACAACATATCTGAACTCCCTCCTCTCCTGTGCCATCTTCACACTTCCTGATACAGCAGAGCCCATTGTGGTAGTCACTGTTAATTCTCATTTCAACTGACTTCCAATCTGGGTTCTATCACTGACTATTCCTTGTTCCTCTAGTATTCATAGGGTTCTCAAAGACCTACTATTTAAGAAGTGGGTGATAAACTTATTTCCTAGTCTGTCTTAATCTGAGAACTCTACTAAAACCTGTTCATCACAGTATTTGACACACCAGTGGCCCAGTGTTCACAGCAACCCCAAATCATCTCAGTATAGCAAATTGACAAACAAGTGCCATACTACTTTGGACAGTACAGCATGTATATTCTAGGAAAAGCTGTAATTTAAAGATGTAGGTATTTGGTATGATATTATAAAAACATGAAATATATAATTTTTCTAAAATGTTATTTAACTAGATATTTTATGAGGCCACCAGAGTTCCCTAAAAAAGAAGTGCTGCTATTTAAAATTGTGGGCATTTATTTGCTTTTTTACTCTAAACTAAATTTTATACACAAAGTGTTTCAGGTATTTAATTTAAACTGAGGACAGAATGAGAAGCTATGTAATTTATGACAGAGGAAGTAAACTTTCACAGACAGAAAAAAGTTTTCCTTTTCCTAATAGAAATTTTATAATTAAATACAGTTTATGCTAAATAATCAAATACTAGTGAAAGGACATATTTGTTTTCAGATTAAGGATAGCTGCAGAGCCTTTATTAACAACTGAAGGTGCAATTTATATTTGTATTTTCAGAAAAACAATTCCAGTTGTCAATTTATCTGCCAGAAAACTAATTAAATGCCTAAATGCAAACAGAGTAAAAAGTATAAGAGCCTGTCTTCAATTTGCATTAATATAATTGTATTCCACGGCTCACTTATCAAATTATTCCTCTCTGAAGAAGCTATTTTTTTACTGTCATAAATTAATAACAGCATATAATCAATCACCAAACATTCTAGAATTTTCTAGTTGAGAATACTAGAGAAAATTCTTTTTCTTATATACAATTGATTCACTAAAGTTTTTAAAAACTATTCACATACAATTTAGATTTCCTTTGGACAGCTATTGCTTGTAGAGTTTTGGTTTGTGTTTTTATTTTCACTCTAAAGTTGCCCACAAATTAAATCAAGCACTGATTCAAAACCAAAAAAACAAACAAAAACCAACAAAACCAAGAACACTAGAGGGTACAAGTCTTAGAATGGAAAAAAAAAATATTTCTCCAGTTCGCTTATTTAAGGTTTTAATACTTTCAGTTGCTTCACAAATTTTTGAACTAGAATTCATGTGGAAGAATAAATCCACAAATCTAAAATAGTAATAAATTTATGTTCACTTATTGTTTTTTCACTTAATTTTCAAAATTGCCCAAGGTTTATTTCATTGAACTCATATAAATTCTTTTCACACATTGTACACACTTAGACTATGAACTTCTTTTTCTCTCACATTAAAAAAATTTATATTTGTATGCATTGTGTATCATTCATGTACATTGTGTTTCACACATTCCTACATTCACCTTGTGTTTCAAATGATCACATTGTGTTTTATAAAATTAATCAACATTGATCTATGCCTTCTGTTTATTCCCTATCTTTTCCGATCCCCACTGGATCTTTCATAATTCCTTAACCTTCCTCTGCTCTGCTCACCAAATTCTATTATCCTGGTGATTTCCTCTACTCATCATCCTCTGTTCCCCTGCTCCCCCCCACCTTTATACTTTGGATTTATATACATATCTGACTGGTTATCCTATGCCGTTTTGTCCATATTAGACTGAATTAGTTCACTCAGCATAATACTCTCCCATGCTATATATTTTACAAAATCTTTGCTCCTTACTGCTGCATAATATTTCATTGTGAGAATATATCATACTTTCTTAATCCATTTGTTTGTTCATAGAGAGTTGGGCTGTTTCCATTTACTTGGTCTTGTGAATAATGCTGCTATAAACATAAGTGTAAAAACATCTGTCTCAATTCTATTTTCCTTGGGGTATATTTCTAGCAAAAGCTGGGTCATATGGAATTTCTATGCTCAGCTTTTTGAGGAAACTCTTACTTGCCTTCCTGAGTGATTGTGCCATTTTACAACCACCACCAGCAGTGCACAAAAGTTCCAATCTATCCACATTCTCTCCAAGTTTATTGTTTGCTGTCCAGATAAACTGTTCTACTGCTCTTGAGATGTGATGGTATCTCATCTCTGTGATTGCTTATGATTTTGAGTATTTTCTCATGTGTCAGTTGGTCATCAAATATTTTCCTTTCCTTTGTGAAAAGTATTTCCTTGTCTTTTGCCCATTTTGTGACAGGATTATCAGCCTTTTCCTTGTGGAGACACTGTAGTATTCTGTAAACTTTCATTATGAAGCCCTTGTATGAGATGCCATTGCCAAATGTATTTCCCAGTATGTCGGTTTTTGAAACACATAGGGATTTAACTTTTAAAAGGTCCCATTCATTGATTTTGTCCTCTCTTGGTTGTATATTTCTGCCCAATTGGCAGCGTCGTGATGGATGATGAAGAGATTGAGATTGTTTACAGCTTCACTTTGCTTAGTTATATAATCAACTCTCTTGGTTCCAGCATCTAGGAAATTAAAAGACAAATTGCATTGGGAAAGTCTGCTGTCAGAGTCCTCTCCAAGGTACTGAGGAGCAACAATGCCTGTCTGGAGACCAAGGTGTGCCTGATACAGGCCATAGTCTTTTCAATTACTTGCTATGTATCAGAGAGCTGGACAATAACTAGGGATGATAGGAGAGTTAATGCCTTTGAGCTTTGGTGCTAGAGAAGAGTATTAAATATACTAGTATGGACTGCTAGGAGAACAAACAAGTTCGTCCTGGAGAGGGTAAAGCCAGGCTGCTCCTTGGAAGCAAGGATTCTGAAGCTCCATCTGGCATACTTCAGACATGTTACAAGGTTGGATCAGTTCTTGGGAAGGGACGTCATGCTTGGGAGGGTGGAGAGACAACACAGGAGAGGAAGACCCTTGATGAGATGGATTGATTCAGTGACTGGAGTAATGGGGATAGATGTGTGAGAGACAATAATATTGGCAAAGGATAAAGCAGGGTGTAGGGCTGTTGTACATAGAGTCACTGTGATTTACAAGTGATTGACTCAACAGCCAATAACAACAACATTTATACCATAGACTAAGCCCTCTAAGTTTGATTGCATTTTGTCTGAAAATATTTATAATTTGGAGTTTTACCCCTAGGTCACTGATTTACCTTGAATTAATTGCTGTGTATGTGTGATATGTGAATCTTAACTCAACTTTCTGCTTGTTGAAGTCCAGTTTTGTCAGCATCATTTGTTGAAGAAGTTATTCTTTTCCCATTTGATTCTGTTTTGTTTCCTTGTCGAATACCATTTGACCATAATAGATAGGTTAATTTCTGGGTTCTTGATTCTATTCCATTAATCTATTTGTCTATCATTGTATCAGTACCATGTTGTTTTGGTTATTCAGCTGTATTTTTTTAAAAACTTTTTTATTTATTTACTTTTTTATTTCAATGAACATCTACAGAGATTTTGGAATTCCATTTATTCACTGTTGCACTTTTCTCCCCACCCCCCCCCCCCCCACCCTGTTCACTCCTCTCCTTGAAAAGCAAAAGAAAGACTCCTTCATTGGTACACAATCCCCTTCGCACACCCCCCAATCCCACCCCCACCCCAAATATAATCCACTCTGCAACCCTCATTCCATACTCTTATGATAAACATAATGCCCTAAAATATAATACTTTTAAACTATTCTCTTCCTCATAGACTTCAATGCAGTAAACATAATTTATCCAGTTTTTCTCAGTCTTATCCCCACCCTGATGTGAGCCTCATTCTACAACAGTGGCACCATATACCATTTGTCCCTTTGTGACTGAATTTTGAGATCAGGGAATGCTACCCTCCCGCTTACACTATGAACTTCTTTGAAAATATTTCTTTGCATGTTCAGGTTGCATGGAAAGCAATCCCCCACCATGCTTGCTTTTTCCATTTCATTCTGGAAAGTCCCATAAAAATCACACTTTACTCATAGATTCCACAGTGTTACTTCTTTTTGTATTATCAATATATTTACTTTCACACACTTAAGACCAATTCTGATCTGTTGTTGTTAGGCTCCCTAAGTGGACAATGATTTACAGTGAGCTATGAGCAATGGGTCAAAACTTTGTCCTATCATGCACTATCTTCATGATCTCTGCCATAATCAAGCCTATTGTTGCGGTCACTGTGTCAATCTATCTTGCTGAGGGTCTCCTTATTTGACTCTCTACCTTTTCCAGCATGATAGCTATTTTCTCTACTTGACAAGTATGTGAAACAAAGAGTCACCATCCTTCTAAAAAGCACGTGGGTTGCACATTCTCCAAGAGAGATTTACTTGCTCTTTTGCTAGCTCATGGGATATGCAATACTCAGTAAACACCACGATCCAAAGACCTCAATTCTTCTTCAGGTTCCCTTATTAATTTCCACTTCTCATATACATATGAAACAATGGTATACTATGGCTCGTGTCAGCCACACTTTAGCCTTTAAACTGACTTCTTCATTCTTTCATACTTTAAGAAGTCCCTTGACAACAGAATCTTCCAATGCAACATTTCTTTCTTTTTTCTAATTTCTTTTTAAAAAATTTCTTTTATTTGAGTGAAAATTTATAAATCACATTTGTTTTTTCCAGATAATCATTCATAGAAATTATCATTGATTGAATGCAAAATTTCTTAATTGCTGCGACCATGGCTATTGATTGTTGGAAACAAGTAAAATTATATCCTTGAAAACATAATTTCCCCCCATATATCATGACCTAGTGGTCTAGTTGCGAGGATTTTTGTTTTCTTCATCTTAAGATGCAATTCCTACTGAATGTTGTACTCCTTTATCTTTCTTCAGTAAATACTTCGTATTTTTCACTTTTTGCAAGCAAGGTTGTGTCATCTGTAATCAGAGATTATTAATGAGGCTTCCTCCGATCCTAATGCCACATTCTTCCTCAGACTGTACAGCTTCTCCAATTGCTTGCTCAGTATACAGATTGAATAAATATGAAGAAAGAGTATTACCATGACATACACCTTTGATTTTGTATCATACAGCATCCTCTTGTTCTATTTGAATGACTACTTCTCAGTAGATGTATAGGTTTAACATGAGCACAAAGTGTTCTGACTCTGAATTAAGTATTCCAGTTCTTTTCAATGTTACCCAAAATTTTTATGTTCACACAGTAAATGCCTTTGCATGTCAATAAACACAAGTAAACATCTTTCTGGTATTCTCTGCTTTCAGCCAACACCCATCTGACAACAGTAATGATAGCTTTCATTTTCTGGCTTCCTCTGAAAGTAGATTGTATTTCTGGTAGTTCCTTGTTAATATCTTCTTCCAGTCATTTTCAAATAATCTTCACCAAGATTTTACTTACATGTGCTATAACTATTATTTGACAGTTTCCACATCCTGTTAGATTTTTAGAATGAAAACACATAGATTTCTTAAAGATCAGGAAGCTGTCTTCCAAATTCCTTAGACTAATTAGTGCACCCAATGCTTCATCTGTTCACTGAAACACTTGAAATGATGCCTATTCAATTCCTGGAAACTTATTCATTCATTCATTAATTTATTTCTCATTTTTTAAAAATGTTTTCAGTACCATTATTTCACAATCATATACTACTTCCTGCATGATTCCATATCAATCAATTATTTTTGGTACAATGACTGTGTATATTCTTTCCAACTTCTTCTGATACTTCTTGATTCATTCAGTATTTTGTCCATATTACAACTCAAAATTTGAAGTTTTTTTTTTTCTTTAAGAAAAGTTGGAGAAACACTGAACACATTCTTTCTTTTTGGTTTTTTAATTCCAGGTCCTTTGCATATTTTGTTCTAATACTTGGCTTTGTCTTCTTGAGCCATCCTTTGAAATCTTCTGTTTTGTTCTCTTACCTGTGCTTTTCTTCCCTCCTCTTGTTTTGACTTGGTGTAAGTTTCAAAATCTTTTCTGACATCCATCATGATTTTTTCTTTTTTCCTTGCCTTTGTAATAACCTTTTCCTTTCTTCATAGATGTTGTCCACCCACAACTTGCCTGATCTTAGGCCAGTAGACTTCAATGCGTCAGCTCTTTCTTGAGGTAGTTTTAATGTTCAGATGTGATAAATGCAAAAAAGTAATGTTTTTATTCCTGTGGACATTCTTTAATTTCCTTCAGTTTCAATTTGAACTTACATAAGCGTAATTGATGGTTTGTTCCACAACTGGCTCATATCCTTGTTTTGACAGCTAATATTGAGCTTCCCCAATGTCTCTTTGCACTGTTATAATCAATTAGATCATTATTGTATTTTGTTGAGTTCCATGTGTATAATATCCATTTATGTTTTATTTTTAAAAAGGTATACACAATAAACAAGTCATCAATTGCATAAAATACTATCACTTAATTCTAGCCTCATTTCTGTCATCGGATCATGTTTTCCACTTCCTGTTGCTTCTTTGTTTCCACTTTTTTACACTGCAGTCACCAATTATTGGTAATTCATCTTGATCAGATGTCTGAATCATTTCAGACTATATAAGTTGGTAAAAGCAGTTGCTGTATAGTTGACTTATTTGAATAATAGTTGTTTTAACCAATCTTCTGAAAATATTGTTCTTCTGAATGTTGTTGTTGTTGCTGTGTACCGATTGGGAACCGACTCATAGCTGACCCTCTGGTGGATTTTCAGAGACAGTTAATTAAACGGGAAGAGATCGTCCATCCTTTTCCAGCAGAACATCTAGTAGATTTGAGCTGTGTGTCTTCAATATTTTAGCACAGATTCTTAACACTAGAAATCCCTTCTTTTGAATAGATCTTGTAACCTTCCTTCCTTCCTTCCTTCCTTCCTTCCACTGTTGTCCTGGTAATTTGAGAAAGACACAGGGATGTCCTGGCTTACAAATCAAGCCAAGACAAATTTGAGGACATTGAAAGTGAGAAGAGAATAGGAGGATTGCAAGAGGGAGAATGAGGCACAGAGCTTACCAAGAAGAATGAAGGCAAATCACTAATTAGAAATTTGAAAAGCCAGAGAGTTTAATTAGTACTGAAGAGAGATGAATGAGTCGCCCTCTGAGAATGGAAAGGACCATGTGGAGTTTTAAGGTCTCAGTCTTTGCAGGATTTGAGTAATATATGAAAACTAGAGGAGTGATATACTTGCATTGGTGCTGAATATTCTTCTGTCTCATGGAGAGATTAATGGGACATACTAGGTGCCAGATATTTTGACTAATATTCCCTGTCAGGTCCTGACATGGCAATCTGCATGGTGAATGTAAATAGTCATGGCACCAGTGGAAATGATTTATAACATACACTATAATGTATACTGTATTATAATAATTTGTTTATTCCTAAAATTATTTTGGCATTCGAATGGAATAGATTCAAGATCATATCTTGGTTCTTGTGCATGTATTACCCTGGAACAGCCTCTCAGTTATAAGGTTTGTTATCAGCCTTTTCTCCCTCCCATTCTGGTACAATATTTAAGATTTTGCCTAATGATCTTTTTTTTGATCTGTGATCGAATGATACTTAGCCTTGTTTCCTGCCCTCTCATTTTTAGAAAATGTCCTCAGTCTGGCCTCCTAACTTTATCTCTAACAAGTACACATCATTTTTCTTTAATTTGTCATTCTGAACACAGTAGATCATTTGACTGTTAATTCATAGCAGCCAATATCAGCCAATTCACTAATGCCTACAGTATCAATCGTTATACATTCCATTATATGTTTTAGAACTCCAATTTTCTTTGACTTATACTTGGTACCTTCTAGGCTCCAATTATGAATGGGTGTTGCAGCTGCTTCTCTTTATTTTAGGTTGCCAGATCAGTTCTTCATTGAATGAAAGCTTCACTCTGTCTTTATCTTGAGGGAGTTTTGAGAAAGCAATACATCCCTGGTCAAATTTTGAGTACTTTACAACTTGAAGGACTTATCTTATAGTTGTTGTTGTTGTTGTCAAGTACTGTCAAGTAGCCCGCAACTCATAGCGACCCTATGAAGGAGAGTCCTCAACGCTTGGATGCCCCTCATCCTCTCTCCAGGTTCATAGGGTTTCCAGAGGCAAGCTATTATGGAAGTGGATGCCACTTCTCCTTCCAAGCTTGTTTTAATTGGGGAGCTCCACCCCACTCTCTGTCCACATTGAGTAGCCAGCCATTAAAAACGCATTTGACACATCAGTGTCACAGTGTTCAGCCTCACAGCAACCACAAGTTACCACTGTATGGCAACTTGTACACCAGGACTATACAACCTAGAGGAATGTCTAAACAAAAACAATGAAAGATAGGCTAAAGGGCTGCAGATTAAAAGTCACCCACCTTCGGCTTGGAAGCATTGCCTTCTGTCCACTGGGCCAGCTGATCTCTCTCTCCATATCTTATAGTACTATATTAAATAATGTACTAATGTTATTCATAAGGTTTTCGAGATGTGGGCCAATTATTTGAGAGAAGTGGATGATCTGTCTCTCTTCTTAGGCTTTCTTAGTTGGAAGGTCTGCTAAAATATGACTATGATGAGTCACTCTGTTAGTATTTGAAATACTGGTGGCATAGCTTTTAGCAACATGCAAGCCATCATAGTATGACAATTTACAGACGTGTGGTGGAGTCTGACACTATCAAGGATAAAACCTTTTACCTTTGTTGGTGTTTTTAAGTGCCTTCCAATTAACTAAAATTCCTCGCAACCCTATGAACAATGGATCTGAACCCTGCCCTACGCTATGCTACCTTCACCATCGCTGCCAAAATTGAGCTCACTTGTACAGTCACTGTGACAATTCATGTCATTTAGGGTCTTCCTTATTTTCATTGATATTCTGCCTTTGCAAACATGATGTCCTTTTCCAAGGATTTGCACCTCCTAACAACATGCCCAAAATATATAAAACAAAGTTCACTATCCTTGCCTCTTATGAGCTCCTTGACTTCACCTTTACTTTTTCCAAAACATACTTGTTTGTTTTTTTGGCCCATGGAATATACAGGACTCTTCTACAATATTCAATACAATACAATACAATACCCACTACAATTCAAAAGTCTATTTTTCTTTTGTCATCCTTATTCATTGTCCTGCTCTCAATGTATAGGAAGTAATTGGAAAAAAAAATCATGGTTTGACTTACGTGCATCTTAGTCTTCAACTGACATCTTTCCTCTTCAACACTTAAGAGAGGTCCATAACAGCAATATTTTCCAATACAATGTGTGTTCTGATTTCCTGAGTGCTGGTACTAAGAGTGTTGATTGTGTATTCAAGCAAGATGAAATCATTGACAATTTCTCTCTCTTCTCCATCTGTCATGATGTTATCTAATTGGCCTTCTGGTGAGAATTTTTGTTTACTTTATATTAAGATGTAGCCCACATTGAAGCTTGTAGTCTTTTTCCTTGGTAATAAGTGTTTCAAGTTCTCCTCACTTTCAGCAAGCAAGGTTTCCTCTTCTGCATAACACAAGTGGCTGATGAGTCTTCTTCCAGTCCTGATGCTACATTCAAGCTGCATTGAAGGCATTAGCAAAGAATAGTCCCAAGAAGTTGATAGTATATCAACTGACAAGTTTCAACAAACAGATGCAATCCTAGCTGTGATCACCACCCTATTTTAGATAATTTGGAAGACAGTTTTGGCCAACTGACTGGAATAGATCTATATTTCTTCCCATTCCCCCAAAAAAAGGTGATCTGACAGAATGTTGAAATTACTGAAAGATGAAATTTTTGTCATCAACTACATTAAGTTTCATTAACAAAGTGTCTACCACATTATGCCATTCTGATCACAATTATTCTGATATCTTTTCTTTCTTTTATAAAAATATTTTCATGCTTTCTCAGGGGAGATACCTGAAAGTTATGGCTTGTCATTATTTCCAAGCTAAATTCTGTGATAATTTTGAGTCACCTTGCAAAGCCAAAATTCTCAGGGGTTTCACACATATTATATGTGATCTGATATCAGCAGTCAGTTGAAATGAGAGTGTGCTTGGAGGCCTGCATACAATATATTCTTACAAAGTTTACTCTCTCTTTCCAATTCTATCTCTTATTACCCTCACCAGTTATTGAGACATAAGAAGCCTTCAAACAGTTGCCTGACCTGCAGATTTTGGGTTTGCAAACACTAACAATCCTGTCAGTCAGCAGCCTGCCATCTAATGCACTTATAGATTTTGGGGTACATCAGCTCTTGCAACTGTATGAGTTAGGAGGGACCTCCAAACTGAAATTCTGGCCCATACATCTGGAACCTGCCCATAATTAAGCTGCCACTAAGCAGAAAAATCAGTAGCTGGAATTTACCAGCAACTTTACATGAGAAAAATGTGGCAGTCTGCTTCCAAAAAGATCGTAGCTTTAGAAACCCTAAGAGGCATTTCTCTGTTCTATAGGGTTGGTATGTGTAGGCAGCAACAGGTTTGGGGATTTTTTTGTTGTTATTGTTTCATCTCCACAATTTAATGAGCTATTACTTTGAAATAAGTCTCCCTCTCTATATATTTACAAATATATATGTAAATGGTTCTGCTCCTATAAGAAACCCAGACGAAAACAGACTTTATTTTTTTTATAAGTGATGCTGCACGGTAGTAACCAAAATATCATGGTACTGGTACAATGACAAGCACATAGACCAATGGAATGGACTTGAAGTATACCCAGAAGAACCCAGAAGTATACCCAGCTATCTATGGTCAACTGATAGTCAACAAGGAAATAAAACCTCTCAAATGGGGAAATGACAACTCTTCAACAAATGGTGCAGGTATAACTAGACTACTTCCTGCTGAAAGCTGAAACAGGATCCACATCTCACACCACACACAAAAATCAACTCAAGGCAGATTAGAGACTTGGGAATAAAGCCTCAAACCATAAAATTCATCAGAAATAAACTGGGATCAAGTTTAAAAAGCTTAGTCTGTGGTATAAAGAGACTGTCAAATACAGTCAGAAATGCTCAATCTGGAAAGGGTAAAATTGATGAATGGAAGCTTCTAAAGATTAAATCCCTGTGCACATTAAAAACTTTTTCCAAAAAGAGTGAAAATAAAGCCTACTGACTGTTGTTGTTGTTGTTGTTATGTGCCATCGAGTCGCCTACGACTCATAGCGACCCTATGTACAACAGCCCCAAACTCCGCTCTGTCCTGTGCCAATTGCACCGTCTCTGACACTCCCATCCCAATTATCCCAGTCACTGAATCAATCCACCTCATAGAGGGCCTTCCTCTCTTGCGCTGTCCCTCCACCCTCCCAAGCATGGTGTCCTTCTCCAAGCACCGGTCTCTCCTTACAACATGTCCAAAGTATGTTAGATGAAGCCTCAGAATTCTTGCCTCCAAGGAGCCACCCAGTTTAACCCTTTCCAGGACAAATCTGTTTGTTTTCCTAGCAGTCCATGGTATTCTCAATACTCTTCTCCAGCACCACAGCTCAAAGGCATCAATTCTCCTTCTATCCTCCTTGGTCATTGTCCAACTCTCTGATGCATAACAAGTGATTGGGAAGAACAAAGCCTGTATCAGATGCACCTTAGTCTCCAGAGAGACACCATTGCTCTTCAGTACTTTGGAGAGGTCCCTAACAGCAGACTTTCCCATGGCAATGCGCCTTTTGATTTCCTGGTTGCTGGTGCCAAGACTGTTGACTATGGATCCAAGCAAACTAAAGCTGTGTACAATCTCAATCTCTTCACCATCCATCCTGATGCTGCCAACAATACCATTTCAGACAAGGGTCTCATCTCAAAAGTTTACAGAATCCTACAGGGCCTCCACAAGGAAAAGACTGATAACACATTACAAAATGGGAAAAACACATGGAAAGAATTTTCACAGAGGAAGCTATCAAGATAGCTAACAAACAAATGAAGAAATGTTCAAAATCACTGGTAATAAGAGAGATGCAAATAAAACCCGCAATGAGATACCATTTCACTCCAGTTACAGTGGCAAAGGTTTACAAATAATAAATGCTGAAAGGATGTGGTGAGATAGGAACTCTTATACACTATTGGTGGTATTATAAAATGACACAACCACTCTGGAAGGCAGTTTGGTGTTTCCTCTGAAAGCTGACATAGAAATTCCATATGACCCAGCTAGTCCACTGCTTGCAATATACCCAGAGAAAATTAGAGCAGAGGCAAAAAAGGAATCTTGTACACCAGTGTTCATAGTAACATTATTCACCATGAAAACAGCCCAAATGTCCAACCACAATTTAATGGGTTGAGAAACTATAGTACATTTACATGATGGAATACTATGCAGCATGCAGAAGCAATGATCTTACCTAATTTGGGAGGGACTACAGAAAGTTATGCTAAGTGAACTAACTTAATCCCATAAGGACAAATACTGCATAAGACCATTATTGTAGAATGTGTATGACGATTCGGGGAGGATCATAAAAACAACTTTCCTCTGTGGGTGTTGCTTCACCACTGGGAGTTCTTCCCTTACATCTATCTAATGAAGTCATTGTTGCTTTTGTTAGATGCTATTGATTAAACTATGACCCATAGTGACCCTATGAACAGCAAACCTGAACCTTGTGCTTTCCTGCAACATGATTACCATTCCTGATACACTTCAGCCCATTGCAACAGTTAGTGTGTTGAGTCGTTGTTTTGAGGGTCTTCCTCTCTGACCTTTTCTCAAGAACTGACACCTTCTAACAACATGCTTCAAGCATACGAGAAGAAGTTTCATCATCCTTGCTTTCCAAGGACCACCCTGGGTGCATTTATTTGTGCTTTTGGTAGTCCATGATATAGTCAGGATTCTTCTCCAACACAGAAACTCAAAGGCATCAACTCTTCTGTCATCCTGAACTATTTTCCAATTTTCAGGTGCATAGGAAGTAATTGAAAAGACCATGACTTGTATCAGGCTCACCTTACTGCATTGCTTAGTTCATAAACTGGCATTGCTGCTCCTCAGCACTTCAGAAAGATCCTTGATAGCATATTTCCCCAATGCAGAAACATCTTGACTTGGAAGGGTACATTGTGCTTGGTAGTGTGGAGGAATAGCACAAGAGAGGAAGACCCTGGATGAGATGAATTAATCCAGTGACTGGAGTAATGGGTGTAGGTGTGTCAGTGGTAATGAAGTCAGTTCAAGATAGAACAAGGTTCAGACTGTTGTACATGGAGTCACTATGAGTCACAAGCAACTCAATAGCACATAATAACAATAACAAGTGTCAAAGATACGGAGCTCTGATGGCCTACTGACAACAAGCTGCACTGTAATCCTGAAGGCATATGGTTCAAGGCCACCAGCTGCTCTGAGGGAGAAAGATGGGCAATCTCTCCTCGTGATATGAATTGCCTCTGAAAACCTGCAGAGGGTCAAAGATGAGTTGGTTCTGACTCTATGGTACACAACAACAACAGTGCCAAGGATGTTGATTGTGGATCTAAGCAAGATGAAATTGTTAACAACTTCAGTCTTCTCTACATTTATCATAATGGCAAATTGGCCCAGTTGTGAGGAATTTTGTTTTCTTGATGTTGCAATATTGTCTATATTGAAGGCTGTAGTCCTTGATCCTCTGCAGTAAGCACCTCAAGTCCTCCTTGCTTTCAGCAAGAATTGTGCCATCTGCATAACACAGGCTATTGATGAGTCTTCCTACAGTCCTAATTCCACGTTCTTCATAGAATTCATCTACTTGAATGATTTACTCAGCATACAGTTTGAATGGAGAAAGGATACAACAGTGATACACATCTGTCTTGATTTTAAATTATGCAGTATTTTCCTGCTCTATTTGGACAACTTTCTCTTAGTCTATGTACCAGTTTCTGAGCACAACTAAGTTTTGGGATTCCCACTCTTCTCAATGTTAGTCATAATTTATTGTGATCCACACAGTCAATGCCTTTGCATAGTCAATAAAACAGATGGACACGCTTTGGGTATTCTCTTCTTTCAGCTCCTGTGTGATAAGTTAGACTATCTTTTCTAAGTGAGGAATCTGCAGTCCCTCTGTACCTGGATCCATCTTGGACAGGGGGGAGTTTCAATAATAGAGTGCGGCAGCCAGCCGTCTGGATCATGAGGCAAAATACATACAGATATGGTACAATGGCCCCACCTGCCTGAGACCTGAGTGGCCTCCCAGCTCAGGGGATATAGATACACATACTTTCTGTACTGGGACCAGTTACCCTGGCAAGGCTTGTTTCCAGGGCAAAGTGACTTCTTCCTACATTGGAGAAAGTGGTTTGCAGAGCACAAAAGGAATCCTGTCAGAGAAAGTGGCTGTTTTAGAAACTAGATGGAAGGCTGTCTGATAAGGCTGTCTATTATTAGAAATGAAACATCTAAGTCAATAGGCAAAACAAAGACTTAACCTTAAACCCATAGGACAACAACAGAAAAATTGAAATTGAAGTTGTCAACATGTTAATAATGCTTATAATGTGGGAGGTTACATGTAGGGGTTACAGGCCTAAATCTAGAACACATGTGTTGCATGCTTAAAAAAAAAGTAGAACTTTCTTGAACGAGCCCAACGATCACTTAACATTTAGTCACAATCTCTTTAATACAAGCCAATGATTTTTTTCTGGTTCTGTTTTTTTTTTTCATTATTTTATTGGTATTTTAATGAAAATTTACAGAAAACTTGATTTCCATTGATTGTTGCACATTTTCCTCCCTAACCCCAATTCACTTTTCTCTTTAAAAAGATTCTTTTATTGTAGCATAATTTCCTCCCTTCACCTTCCCCCCCAGTCCACTTTTCTATGCAACTCTCATTCTGACTGTTGTCATGCAAATAATACGCAATCATGTTTCTTATAGACAGTTCTTTCCTTCATGTATTTCAATGCAGTGTTCATTGTTTATCCCCCCTTTTCTTAGTTACCCCCTAGCCCTCATGTCAGTTCTGTTTTATAACAGTAAGCTAATGATTTGTATAGCAATATATAAGTTAGCCATCTTAATATTCCAGTGACTATATCTACAATTTTTTCAGAGACATATTTCTTTCTTTCTCTACACATAATTACAGGAGTCCTTGTAGCACAGTGGTTCAGTGCTTAGCTGCTTTCCCAATACATCAGAGGCTCAGACACACCGATCACCCTGTGGGAGAAAGCTATTGCAGTTAGATTCTGTAAAAAATTTGCAATTTTGAAAATCTCATTGGGCAGTTCTATTCTGTTGTTTAGGGTTTCAATGAATTTGACTTTTTTTTAAAGACCATGTATCAGTTTTGGGTGGACGAGCCATACTTTTTTTGCCCTAAGACTTAAAATCGTGCAGTTGAAAGGAATTACTGGAGACATCCTGATCTCTTGCTGTGTCTTAATGGTATCATTGACACATTCTTTATGGGATAATTACCAAGAGTTTGAATTTTTATTATATTTGTAGCCAGATGCCATCTCATTTTTTATCCTACTCAGTTTGAAGGTGAGAATCAGTTGTATTTGTCAAGTCTCCAAGTCTCCAAATTTCATGTTGTAAAGTTGTCTGTTACTGTTCTTGTTGATTGCTTTTAAGTTGAGCATGACTCATAGTGACCCTATGAACAAAAGGCCTAAAGCCTTTCTATAACTATCGTCATTTATCAAAGTTCATATAGTTTCCAGAGGCATGTTGTTTAGGAAGTGGATATGGTCACTACAGCTTGCAAAAAGACAAACAAATCTATCTTGGAAAAATGCAAGCAGAGTATTGAATTACCCTGTCATCAGTGGACAACAGTGACTGAAAGAGGCTGCTAATGTACTCTTTGTCTGTGATACTACATAGACTTTAAGATCCATTTTATTGTTGTGTACCATTGAATTGCAATTGAGTGCATATGAACAGATAATAATGGTAGCTATTATCTTACTGACTCTCCGTTGGGTTTTCAGATGCAGTTAATCACATGGGAGGAAACTGACCATCTTTCTACTATGGAGCAGTTGATAGAGACACATATATAACCTCATATTGGCTATATTATTTCTTTTCGATCAGCACACTGACTTCACCTGATCACTTATTTTTATCTTGAAACTATTTCTCTTGTCAGTTGGAATACTCATCCTCAAAATCTTTACTAATTTCTCTCTTTCTATTTAGCTTAAGTCTTACTTTATCAGAATGACCTTTCCTGTCCACTCTAAAAAACAAAATAGCTGCTCTTTTCAAGTCATCTTCTAGCTCATTATTTTATATCCTTATCATACTTAAAATTACCTTAATTACTGTTGTGCCTTTCCCAATCAGCATCTTGAGATTAAATGACCCACTTTATTAGCACATAAGTGAGACATAAACGTGCGTTATTCCAGTAGAAGCTTTAAACTAACATGTGCTATTTTCTCTTTGCCACATTTCTTCCATTAAAAAAAAAAAGCGCAAATTCGTTGTCATTGGAACTGCCACTCTAGTCACTTTTTGAGGCTCTAAATCACATGGGAATAGATTGATCATCTTTCTAGAGTCAAGCTGCATGTGGATTTGAAGTGCTGCTTTCTATGGATTAGCACACCTTCCTATGGACTAATTTACTACACACCCTCTCTCTTTCATTAGGGTAGAATAATTTTTCCCCCTGTCATATATTCAGTGACTGTAATAGTGTCTGAGGTAAAGTAGATAATTAGTAAAGATTTATTGAATGAATAAGCTTCATAACATGTCATCTTAATAGCCATTATCCTTTTTTTTCCTTACTACATTGCATCTGTCTTCTCTTCCAAGCATTATCACTGGAATCCCTTAGCTCTTTTCTCTTAGTTTCTCTTTGCAATCTAGCTTCTTTCCTTAAGAAATCTTATTCAGGCTGACACCACATCTGCCTGAGGGGAGCTACTGATGTCACGCCTGTACAGGAGGGAGTGACACACCAGGGAGTGACCCACCAGGGAGCGATTCTGAAATTTGAGTGAAGTACTTTGTGGGGAGTCACTGCTGTTTGGCTGGATTACACAGGACACCTTAAGCTCAATCTGAAGGAAGCCAGACAGCTGGAGCTCATTTTTGAAAGGAAAACGAAGGCTTCCTGGTTTTCCAATCAGGTCTCTGCACTCTGCCTTGCGTCTTCACGTCTAGTCCACCAACTTCCTTTAGCTGAGAGCACCTTGGGCTACCATAAATGCAACAGCTGTTTCCACAGGTCTTTTCTCTACCAAACTGAAGCATATCTTTCCTTGGGCCAAAAGACAGAGAGAAACCCAGACAGGGTAGCTGTCTCACCCTCTTCTGGAGTGGTGACTTCAGATAAAAAAACCTGCTATTGCCTTAAACATGAAAAACTCTACCACAGCAATGTCACATAGGAAGCAGGCCATTGTGCCTCCTACACAAACCCAAAGCAAGATGTTACCCCCAAAAGTGACACAGTATCAATAGATTTCCTGAAGCCAGAAAGTGTCATAAAACTCTCTGACACAGAATTTAAAAGAACAATGATTGAATATTTTCAATGGGTGAAAGACAAACTTGAAGAATTCTAGGACACCACAGGCAAAAACCAGGAGGAGCTAAAACAAACAAACAAACACACACACACACACCAATTCAAAACAATACAGGTAAAACAAACTAGGCATTAGAGTCTCTGGAAAAATGAAAAAAACCCCACAATCCAAAATATGAGGACCAATGTTTCAGATGATGTCAACATGATAGAGGGACACATGAGTATGGTTGAAAAGATGGAATACAGAAACAATGAAATATAAGGTAGAATCATCACCACTGACCTGCTAGAACAAAAAGCAGAGTCATAAAGGAAGGAAAAAGAAGAAAACCTAAGAATAATGTGGGACACCATCAAAAGAAATAACATGCACATATTTAGAATCCTAGAGCAAGAAGAAGCAACTAAAGGCACTGAAAAAGTTGTAGAAGAATTATTAGAAGAAAACTTTCTAGGCATAATGAAGAATGTTGTTGTTGTTGTTGTTAAATGCAGCTGAGTCTTAGGTGACTTATAGAGACCCTATGAATGAAAACCTGAATACGTCTATAACTTTCTTAATTTCTACTAGTCCATAGGGTTTCCAGAGGCAAGCTATTTTTGAAGTGGATGCCACTTCTGCTTCCAAGCTTGCTTTAATCAGGGAACTCTACCAAACACTGTCTGCCATGGGTGATCAATATTGCATTTGGCACATCAGGGTCACAGTGTTCAGCATCTTAGCAACCACGAGTTACCTCTGTACAGCAAATTGACAAACCAGTGTTATACCACCTAGAAGAATGTGAGAGAATATATATTCAAGAAGCTGAGAGAACACCATATAGAATAGACTCCAAAAGAAAAACACTAAAGCATATCATAGTATAATTTGCCAGAACCAAAGACAAGGAGAGAATTCTGAAAGCAGTGAGGGAGAAACAAAGAGTATAAGGGGGAGCAAATAAGATTAAGTGCCAGTTTTTGAGCAGAAACCATGCAAGCAAGAAGAAAATGGAATGACGTATATCAAACACTCAAAGAACACAGCTGTCAACCAAGAATATTGTGTTCTTGTTATGTGCCATTGAGTCACTTGCAACTCATAGCGACCCTATCAATGTACAAGAGGCCTAAACGCTGCTCTATCCTGTGCCAACCTTGCTGTCTCCAATACACTCATTCCCACCACCCAGATCACAGAATCGATCCAGCTCATCCAGGGTCTTCCTCTCCTGTGCCATCGCTCCACTCTCCCAAATATGATGTCCCTCTCCAAGGACCCATCCCTCCTTGCAACATGCCTAAAGTATGTCAGACAAAGCTTCAGAATCCTTGACTCCAACGAGCATTCTGGCTTTACCTTCTCCAGGACAAACCTATTCTCCTAGCAATCCATGGTATATTTAACACTCTTCTCCAGCACCACAGCTCAAAGGCATCAATTCTCTTTCTATCATCCCTAGTCCCTGCCCAACTCTCCAATGTTAATTGTCCATCAAACATGAAGGAGAGATCAAGATATTCCCAGAAGAACAGAATCTAAGGGAGTTTATAAGAATAAGACCAACATTGCAGGAAATACTGAGAGATGTCCTTCTTACAGAGGTTCCACAGAAAGCAGGATGGACAAAAGTAACTACCAACAACAACAAAAAGAACCCAACAAAATGATAGCAATGTAACCATGCCTCTCAATAATCACAATAAATGTAAAGGGTTTAAATGTACCACTGAAGAGAAAGAGTAGAAGATTGGATAAAAACCCCAAATCCATCTACATGCTATCTACAAGAGACACACCTGAAAAATTAAGAAAAAGAAAGATTAAAAATAAAAGGGGAGGAAAAATTATACCAAGCAAATGGCAACCAGAAAAAAGTAGGAGTGGTGATATTAATCTCTGATAAAATAGATCTCAATGCAAAAACCATCATAAAAGACAAGGAAGATCACTACATAATGATTAAGGAGTCAACAGAACAAGAAGACATAACAACAATAAATATCTATATACCAAATGAAAGATCTGCAAAATATATAAAACACAAATTAACAAAACTGAAAAAGGCAATAGACAACACTACTATAATAGTTGGAGACTTCAATACACCACTCTCAAGAAAAGATAGAACTACCAGAAAAAACTCAACAAAGATGCTGAAGATTTAAACCACACAATAAACCAACTTGATCTCATAGATATTTTTAGGCTAATGCACCTCCCAAAAAGCACAATATACCTTTTTCTACAGTGTGCCTGGAAATTTCTCCAGAATAGATCACATTTTAGGACACAAGGCAAGCATCAATAAATTAAAAAACATAGATATAATACAAAGCATCTTTTCAGACCAAAAGGCTACAAAATTAGACATTAATAACAAGAGGAAAAAGAAGAAAAAAACATACATTTGGAAGCTAAACAACAACTCAAATGACAATGTAAACACCACTTACAAAAGCCTCTGGGAAACAGCCAAAACAGTAATTAGAGATCAATTTATAGCAATATGCAAACACATCAAAAGGCAGGAAAAAATGACCATTGACTCTCTAACCCAATATCTCCAACAAATTGAAAAAGAACAGGAAGAAAACCCGACACCTTCTAAAAAAAACTGAAATTATAAAAATTATAGCAGAAATAAATGAAATAGAAAACCTAAAAACAATTGAAACTATCAACAAAACTATGAGTTGATTCTTTGAAAAGGTCATGATACAACTTGCAACCAAAAAAAAAGCCCTGGACCACATGGTTTTACAAGTGAATTTTATCAAACATTCAGAGAAGAACTGCTGCCAATTCTACATAAACTATTTAAGAAAATAGAAAAAGTTGGAATTCTCCCAGACTCATTCTATGAAGCAAACATATCCTTGGTAGAGTGATGTAAAGACACCACCAAAATAGAAAGCTATCGCCAATATCTCTCATGAACATAGATGCAAAAACCCTGAATAAAATCTTTGACAATAGAATTCAAAAATACATAAAGAAAAAAAATTCATCAGGACCAAGTAGGATTATAATAGGTATGCAAGGATGGTTCAACATAAGAAAAACAAACAATGTCATTCATCACATAAACAAAGCAAAGAACAAGAACCACATGATCCTATCAATTGATGCAGAAAAGGTGTTTCAGAAAATCTGACACCATTTCCTGACTACAACATTCCACAAAACAACATTAGAGGGGGATTTCTTTCTTTCTTTTTTTTAAGAGGGGGATTTCTTTAACATAGTAAAAAAAAAAAATATATATATATATATGCAAACCAAGAGCCAACATTGTTCTCAATGGAGAGAGATTAAAGGCTTTTCCTTTGAGAACAGGAACTAAGCAAGGATATCCACTATCACTTCTATTCAATGTTGTATTAGAAGTCTTAGCGGTAGCAATAATACAAGAAAAGGAAATAAGAGGTATCCAAATTGGCAAAGAGGAGGTAAAATTATCTCTATCTGCAGATGATATATTAGTATACTTAGAAAACCCTAAAGTCTCAGCAAGAAAACTACTGGACATAGTTGACCAAATGAGCAAAGTGGCAGGGTACAAGATCAACTTATAAAAATCAATTGGATGTTCAAAAATGTTTACTGCATTGAAACAGATGAGGGAGAAAACTGTTTAAAAGGGATATGTGATTAGGTATTTCTGTCATGACAGGAGTCTAGAGTGAAGGCTACATGGTGGAGTGGACCTGAGGGAGGGTTTGTAAAACAATGAAAGAATTTTTCTTTTACTTTTCCAAGAGGGTAGTGTACTAGGGGGGAGGTTTAGGAGGGGAGAAAAGTGCAACAATGAATGAATCCAAAGTCTCTATAAATTTTAAACAAAGAAAAAGAATTACAAAGAATAATAAAAAAATAAATTGGATTTCTGTATAGTGACAAAGAGAATATAGAACTAGAACTAAGAAAAACAATACCCACCAAAATAGCTAATCATAAAATTAAATACTCGGGAATAGATCTTACTAGAAATACAAAAGTTCTATTCAAAGAATGTTACAAAACATTACTATAAGAAAAAAAAAGAGACCTGGAGAAATGGAAGAATATACCTTGCTCATGGATAGGAAGACTCAATATTGTGAAAATGACAATTCTACCTAAGGCAATCTATACATTCAATGCAATCCCAATACAAATACCAATTCCATTCTTCGATGAGATGGAAAAGGCAATCTCCAATTTCATTTGGCATGGAAAGAAGCCTCAAATATACAAAGCATTCCTTAAAAAGAGAAACAAGGTAGGAGTATCTCACTCACTGATTTCAAATCCTACTACACTGCTGTGGTTGTCAAGATACTGTTGTACTGGTATAATGACAGACACATAGATCATTGGAATAGACTTGAGAGCCAAGAAATAAGCCCATCTAGCTATGATCAACTGATTTTTGAAATGAGATAAAATAAATTAAGTGAGGAAACAGTCTTTTTAACAAATGTGTTGGCAAAATTGGAAAAACATCTGCAGAAAACTCAAACAAGACCCACACTTCACACCCTACACAAATACCAACTCGTGGATCAAAGATCCAGGAGTAAAATAGATATCTATAAATTTCTTTAGAGAAGAGATTAGAAGAACTCTAGAAGCACTAATCCACAACATGAACAGTCTTACAAGCATCCTGAAAAACCTACAACCAGGAGAGGATAAAATAGATGAATGGGACCTTCTAAGAATTGAATCTCTATGCACATCCAAAAACTACTCTAACAGGCTAAAAAGGGAAGATACAGACTGGGAAAAAATGTTTGGTAATGACGTCTATGAGGAGAAGTGTGGTGTCAGGATTTGTGGAAGATTCATCAACAATCTGCGTTATGCAGATGACACAACCCTGCTTGCTGAAACTGAGGAGGACCTGAAGTGCTCGCTGCAGAGGATCAAGGACTGCAGCCTCCAATATGGATTGAGGCTCAATGTCAAGAACACAAAGATTCTCACCACTGGACCAATTCGCAGCATCAGGATGGATGGTGAAGACACTGAGATTGTTCACAGCTTTAGTTTGCTTGGCTCCACAGTCAACACGCATGGCACCACTAGCCAGGAAATTAAAAGGCGCATTGCCATGGGAAAGTCTGCTGTTAGGGACCTCTCCAAAGTACTGAAGAACAATGGTGTATCTCTGGAGACTAAGGTGCATCTGATACAGGCCATGGTTTTTGCTATCACTTGTTATTCATCAAAGAGTTGAACAATGACTAAGGAAGATAGAAGGAGAATTGATGCTTTTGAGATGTGGTGCTGGAGAAGAGTATTGAGGGTACCATGGACTGCTAGGAAAACAAACAGATTCAGCCTGGAAAGGGTTAACCCAGGCGGCTCCCTGGAGACAAGGATTCTGAGGCTTCATCTAACATACTTTGGACATGTTGTAAGGAGGGACTGATCCTTGGAGAGGGATATCATGCTTGATAGGGTGGAGGAACAGCACAGGAGGGGAAGGCCTCCTATGAGGTGGATTGATTCAGTGACTGGGGTAATCAGGATGGGTGTGTTGGAGACAGTGTGATTGACACAGAACAGAGCAGAGTTAAGGGCTGTTGTACATAGGGTCGCTATGAGTCTCAAGAAACTCGACGGCACATAACAACAACAACAATGATATATTTGATAAGGGGCTTATGTCTAGAATTTATAGAATATTTGAGTGCTACAACAAGGTAAAGGAGAACAACCCAGTTGCATAATGGGCAAAGGATATTAACAGACATTTCCAGTGAAGACACTCAGATGGCAAACAAAAACATGAAGAAATGATCACAGTCCTCAGCTCTAAGAGAGATGGAAATCAAAACAACTATGAGATATCAACTCACCCCAGTAAGAATAGTAAAATTCAACAGAGCAGCAAACAACAAATGCTGGCGAGGTTGTGGAGAAAGTGGAACTCTTATTCATTGTTGGTAGGAGTGTAAATTGGTGCAACCATTATGGAAGGCAGTACGGCAATTTCCCAAAAAGTTGGAAATAGAAATACAATTTGACCCAGCAGTCCTACTACTGGGTATATACACTAAACAAACAAGAACTGCCACCCAAACATACATATGCACACCCATGTTTATTGCTGTTTTGCTCACAATAGCAAAGAGTTGGAAACAACCTAAGAGACCATAAACAAATTAATGGACAGAAAAGCTGTGGTATATTCACAGAAAGGAATACTACGCTGCATTGAAAAACAAGGAATTCAAAGTGCAACAATGAATGAATGTAAATCCAGAGTCTCTGAAAGTTTTCATTGAAATTAATAATAAATAAAAAAAGAAAAACAAGGAACTCACGAAATATTATACAAAATGGGTGACCTGTAGGATACTATGCTGAGTGAAATATCTCAGTCACAAAAAGACAAATATTACATAGTGCCACTTTTACAGAACAAGACTGACATGGAGGTTAGGAGGAAACTAAGAAAAGAAGGCATAAATAATGTACATGACATTGAAACAGGTGAGGGAGAGAACTACATAAAAGGAATTTATGATTAGGTATTATTGGCGTGACGAGAGTTATAGGAACTGGACCAAATGCACTCTTGTAAGTCTCCTAACAGGAGCTCTGGTGGAGCAGCACATAGTAAGGTGTTCTGCTCACCCAAAGGCTGCACCTTTCGGCAGTTAGAACCTCCTAGCGGCCCTGAGGAAGGAAGGGGGGGCAGTCACCATCTGTCGGATTTACAGCCTCAGAAACTACGTTGTGAAGTAGGGTTGCTAGGAATTGGAACAACTTGACAGCAGTGAGCTTGAGGTTTTGGTGATTCTTCTACAAACCAGACCGTCTACCTGAACTATAAAGAATGTCCAATAAAGTCTGGGATCAAGCTGACAGTAACTAATAACTAGATCCAGTACATAGGGGGTCATGTTAATAAAGAGAGATACAACTCAGAAAAAAGTCCCACAACTTGATGAAATCCATGTCCTTGAACTAAGTTGACAGAATTGCCCAGTGAAACTCTTGAACTAGTGAATACATCCCAAACAAGAGAAAATAAATCACCAAAAAAGCTTCATGTTTAAGCAAATCCATCATTTTAAAGTGCATATCCCATGGCATGAATAATAAAAAGAGTACTTATTTTGTGGGTGACTCTACTCCGTGGCCCTCAGGCTTGCCTTAAATTGTTTTTGGTGAGACATTCTTCTAGGTTGGGTAACCCCGGTATGTCCACTTGCTGTACAGAGGTAACTCGTGGTTGCTGTGAAGCCGAACACTGTGACACTGATGAGTCAAATGTGAGAATAGTTAACATGGTGGACAGTGTTTGGTGGAGCTCCCCCATTAAAACAAGCTTAGAAGCAGGAGTGGCAACCACTTCCATAATAGCTTGCTTCTGGAAACCCTATGAACTCGGAGAAAGGATGAAAGTTATACAGGAGGTGTCCAGGACTTTCGTTCATAGGGTCGCTCTGATTCGCCTATGACTCCACGGCACTCAACAACAACAACAACAATTATTGGCATTACAAGAGTCCAGAATAAGAGCTGCATAGTAAAGTGGTCTGGCGCGGGAACGGGGGCACTGGGGGACAGACAATGACTGTATAACAATGAAGAACTTTTTTCCCCAAAGAAAAGGTGATCTGGGATGGGGGTAGGGAGGAAAATGTCCAATAATGAAGGATTGGAAACCTAAGTTCTTTCTAAACTTTCATTAAAATCTAAAAAAGAAAAAAAAATCATTCAGTCATATGACTATAATTCTCAATAAATTTGAGTCTTAAATTTATTCCTCTAGTGTAAATCTATCTTCTAACTCAGAAAATTGATTTACATTTTAAACAGGTACTTATCTATCTTTTTCTAGTGTTTCTTGTCTAAATAATGGTAGCAGTATCACTAAGTCATATATTTATGATCTTTTCTTAATCATCACATTTCCTACAGCAGTAGAATATTGTTTTGCTGTGTGCTGTCGAGTCAGAACAGATTATAGCTGACCCTCCAGTGGGCTTTTCAGAGGCAGGTAATCCTAACGAAGCAGATTGCCCATCCTTTACTCAAGAAGCAGCTGCTGGATTTGAACTGGGTGCCTTTGAGATTGCAGTGTAACTTTTTACCACTAGGCCACCAAAGCTCCCTTTAGTATAGCTTCCATTCATATGCACTATTATAATGGATCTTTACCTGGTTCCACATTTAATGCTATCCTCTAGAATTTGTTCTTTTTTCAAAGAAATAATTCAAACCCAGGGATTTTTTTTGTAGCTTAACTTCCAATGCTGTCTGCATAAAACTCTTGATTTTTAAATATTAATTGATCCAGTAAATCTGATCTCTGGTTTGATCTTACTTTTCAAGTTCCAGCTCTACTAGATCTCTTTCAGTATTTCAAAAGGTCTAACTTCAGACCTTCACTTAAACAGAATGTCCAGCACATCTGCACCCTCTGTTTCACCTGGGTAATGTGTATTCACTTCTCTAGGACGATCTAGTAAGTGTCCTCGTGTACATTCCTCCAAGACTTCCCAACAATTCTTGAGATCATTTAATGAATAATTGGGCAGAGCTCATATTTTCAAGTTCACTCCTTGTATCTAGTTACTTCTTATAGGCCCTGGTGATGTAATGTGTTATTCCAAGTTGGTCTGCTCATCAAAAGGTTGGCTGCTTTGCTAGAGAAAGACGAAAGGTCTCTGCTGAAAACTTGACAGCATAGGAAGCCCAGTAGAGCGTCGCTGTGAGTCGAGCAGTAGGTCGGATTTTGGGTTTTCAGTTCCCGTAAGATTTTAAAGTAAAAGAAAATTGATGAGTGAATATTGGAGTCCCAAAAGATCCTTGAGGACATATTTTACAAATACAATTTCTGGACCAATGGTAGGAGACGTTAGCTCGTCACACAGTTATTCATGGTTGTTGTGTTGTTATGTGCCGTCGAGTCGCTTGCGACTCACAGCGACCCTATGTACAACAGCCCTAAACCCTGCTCTATTTTTTGCCAACCTTACTGTCTCTGACACGCCTATCCTCATTACCCCAGTGACTGAACCAATCCATTTCATGGAAAGTGTTTATCTACTGCTCTGTCCCTCCAGCCTTCCAAGCATGACGTTCCTCTCCAAGGACTGATCTCGCCTTGCAACATGTCCAAAGCATGCCAGGCGGAGAACTTCAAATTCCTTGTCTCCAAGGAGCAGCCTGGCTTCACCCTCTACAGGACGAACTTGTATGTTGTCCTAGCAGTACATGGTGGTTATGGAGATTTAATTGAGGACCAGAAATTGAGGGATGAGAGAGAACACTAATGCCTTCAAGTCATTCACTAGTTTTTGGCGACAGCCCAAGACAGGAAGCAGCTGCAGCCCTTTAAGCCGCAGCCGCTGACCTTAGTGGCCGGAGACGCGACCTAGCCTCCAGGGGCCAGGCGCCCAGCAGGCAGAGGCGCCGCATATCTCCCTGAGCGGCGGTCAGGGCCGGCCGGCGCGCGCCCGGCACGCGCGCCCCCAGCGCTCAGCGCGCGAACCTAGTCGGCCGGCGCCGCGCTAGAGGCCCCAGTATGTGGAGTGCACCGCCCACCTGCCCGTGCCTTGCCTCAACATATGGCCTCCCTAGAAATGGCCTGTCTTGTCAATCTAAACACCGAAGTTTCTACTAATAACCTTTTCATCATAAATATACAAAGAAATAGAGCAAAAGGTGTTACGATTTTAATTGGAATAATTAGGATGATATTCGATTACAACAGACGCCTGCGGCGCTGGATCAAATCAGGCATTTCTAAAGACAGTCGCATCAGGGCCCTCCTACCGCAGCTGCCTGCATAGCCAGGGGTCCTTCTGGTAGGAGGTCCGGGGTGACATTGTACGCCCGCACCTTGGGGCAGAGAGTTCTCTTCCCGAAGAGGCCTGTTAATTTTACATATCCTCTCCTTCCGCACGGGAGGGCTCTGCCGCAAATATGCTCCGCCAGATCTTCAGTCAAGCCAAGAAGCACCCAAGCGTAAGTTCGCGACCTCAATCCCAGTGCTCGTACTTATCCACCTTGCGTCAGGTGTATCTTCGCTCCCCTGGGAGCTTGTTCTTTCATGGCCACGTACTGTTCCTTGGGACTCTCCACTTTATCTTGCTTGGTACTGCTCTCTAATGTACTAACCCTTGAGCTCTGACCTTCCACGCCATGCACTGTGGGGTTTGTACTAAGATGTAAACATAATCCATCGCATCCAGGATGCAAGGGAGGGCTATAAATTCGAGCGTATTGGGCTTGCCTTCGTGCAGATTGATCGAGCCCAGAAAACTACGTGTTCGCTAAGTGTTTTAGAAAATAGAAAAGATCAGGTTCCCTATTTTTCTTCGTATTCTTCAAGATCCTGCCCTTTACTGCATTGCACCACTTGGTCTTACAACAGCTGTCAAGGAGGCTCCCGAGTTTTTTGGATTGTACTTTTGTCTGGACATTTTGGGGGTGTTTAATAGCCCCAATTTAATTTCAGTCAAGGTTTTTTTGTGTTATTTTTCTCCCCAGCACAAGAACATATAAAACTCAGTTAAGAAGTCTTTTCATTTTTATCTTGAAAACCCACTTTGCTATAAGACAGACATAAATAGCAGTAGGTTTTCAGAGATTTTACCTTAGGCCAGTATTTGTAATAAGTGTGTTTCTGTTAATTCTCCGTCCCCCACCCCTCCCCGTTAATATCTTTGTGGAGGCAAAGGTAAGTAATTTGCAGACAGTTGGTTTTCAATCTTCACATAAAAGCAGCTAGGAAATTTAATGGAATCAGATAAGAGATATGGTGGAAATTTGAGGAAATTTTCATGAACTTAAAAATTTGAATATAATTTGCCCCACATCCAAGATTAGACACTTAAACAACACTCACCTTCATGTGATTTGGGAATTCTGTGTCACAAGCTGCATAAGTTTTATCTCAGTGCAAGATTTTAAGTAGTTTGAGGCTTGAGAATCACTTTATAGAAACTAATTGTAGCCTTTCTTTTGCTGTTTATGTACATATGTGCAGATGACATGTAATTCCTGCCTATTTTGTGTTTGGTTCTAGTTGATACCTCTCTTTGTATTCATTGGAGCTGGAGGTACTGGAGCAGCCTTGTATGTCATGCGTCTGGCTTTATTTAATCCAGATGTCTGGTAAGTACTTAAAAATGTTTGGAACTCTGGTGATTTGCCAAAGACTCATAGTTTTGCAGTGGAGATAACATCAAGTAACACAAGTTTTATAGTTAGTATAGTAAGTTTAGATTCCCGTTCTGCTGTTAATTCCTATTCCTCTTTCTCACTGGCAAAGTAGAACTGCTAATCCCTACCATGTAATGTTGTGAGTATTGATCTAGCATTTGTTATAAAATGGTTAATCATGATTCCTGGCACATGTACATATTTGAACAGATGTTAGTTTTCTTGCCTTTTCTCCCTGCTGCTAGGATAATGATGTTGCTGATGTGTTTCTGTCTTTTTTTTTTCTTGCCTGATTTTTCCACAATAGGTCTTGTTTTTTCTTTTTGTTCTGGAAAAACAAGAGGCAAAGAAAGGATTGAGGACTATTATTTTCTGCACTTTTACACTTCATGATAAAGTAGTTTTAATAAAAACCAAGTATCAAATGTCTTGTGAAAGAGATAATTACCCCTTCAAACTCTTTTTATTTTCTTATTGTTTATTAGGTGGGATTGCTTTTAATAGTTCAGATATCTCTCTTAATTCCACTATGGAAATAATAACATATTCTACATAGTAGAAAATGAGATATATCTGTTAAAATAGCTTAGCTTTTTAGAAAATAGGACATTTTTAAAATAGTTTAGTACTAAAATATTTTATTTTGTTTAGTTGGGACAGAAAGAATAACCCAGAACCATGGAACAAACTAGGCCCCAATGATCAATACAAGGTAAGCTTGAAATTGGTGCAGTGTGTATTTTAATGATTTGTTGTGATATAGTTTTCCATGAAATTGAATATATTTTACTTTGAGTAAAATGAAAATTAATTAGAAGAAGATACATTTTTCCCCCCTAGGTATTTCCTTCTCATACGTTGGACTCTAAATTTAAAATCAAGATAGTGTCTCGGTTCTACTGGCTATGATATCATCAGGGAGCTTGGTATAGTTATCAGTTCTCATTATTTTAGTTCTTTCATAGTCTAGTATAGTGATTCTGAAGCTTGTTAAAAACAAGTCTCTTAGGTTTGGGGTTTATTTTGCTCTTTTATACAACTTTTTTTGTATGTATGTGATTTTAGTGAAAGTTTACCGAAAGGATTGGTTTTTATTGATTCATTGGTACTCTTTTTGTTTCCTTCTTCTCCCTTAATTCACATTATAATGCATGTCTTGTTACAAAGTGAAAAACAAGTTTTTTGGCTCAACCCACAGTTTCCAATTCTGTTGGTCTACTGGGGTCCTTGAGAATTTGCGATTTTAACAAGACTTCTGATGATGTCAGTGATACTTAAAAGTGCCCCAATATGCAAAATTGTGATAAGTGGAAAAGAAACAAAATCAAATTTATCAGTAATTTCATTTTACTTGGATTCACAATCCACACCCCTGGCAGCAACAGTCAGAAGATCAAACATATTGGACAAATCTGTCAGCTTTTAAGGACTTCATTAAAGTACAAGAGCAAGGATGTCATTTTAAAGGCTATGGTGACGCTGCAATTTTCAGTTGCTTCATATGTGTAAGTTGGACAGTGAATAAAGAACTCAAAAAAGAATTGATATCTTTGGTTTTGACAGAGTATTTATTGTCTTGTGGACTGCCAACAGCACAAACTAATTTGTCTTGGAATAAGTGCATGTGGCGCTCCTTAGAGTTAGAATGGTGAGACTTTATGTCACATGTTACCAGGAACGGCCACACCTGAGAAGAGAAAGAACATCATCCTAGGAAAAGTAGAAGGTCAGAGATGGATTGGCTTAGCGTATACAGTGGCCCTAAGCACAGTAGAGATTGTATAACATAGGATTGGGCAAGATTTCAGTGTATTGTACATTGAGAGTCACTGTGAGTTAGAGTCAACTCATAGTCACCTAACGACAGCCTAGTGTGGAAGGAGCCCTGGGGACATAGGGAATTCAGTGTTGAGCTACTAACTCAACAGTTGGCAGGTAGAACCCACCAGCCACTTCACAGAGAGAAAGATGAAGGAATTTCCTCTTAACTAAGATTAAACAGTGTTGGAAGCCTGATGGAGGCTTTACTGTGGATGAGTTGGTTGTCTATTCCTATAGGGTTGATTAAAATATTCAGATGAAGATTAACAGGAACAAATGAAACCTAAATTTTGCCATAAAATTTTTAGATTTTTTTGTTTTTAACATAATCCTTGAACGGTTATGTATGTGCACCTCCCAAGGAGTGGCTTCATGGATTGGGACCATTCACTATTTTCCAAACATAACCTCCTTTATGTGTAAAACTCTTTACATACAAAGCATCACTCTTGAAATGTTGAAAAAAAATATTTGTTCTGGTGATAATTATCACTAAGGAATGGAAAAATATTTATTAGATAAATACTTGATAATGTTATATTTTATTCACCCATGTAAAGTGTATTAGTGAAAGACAGTTTATAGTGCTGTGCATTCAGTACCACAGCCAATTTTAGAACACTTTCAGTACCCCAAAGAGACTCTACCTCTTAGCTATCATTTCCCATCCCAGACAATCACCAATTTATTTTCTGTTTATAAATTTGTCTACTTTGGGCATTTCAATTAAATGGAAACATCCAATGTATAGTCAGGGTTATTTTTTACTTATTTCAGTTAGCTTAGTGTTTTCAAATTTCATTTATGTTTTAGTGTTCCAGTACTTAATTTCTTTTTATTGCTCTATGATACTTAATATTTAGTTGTTTATATATGCCACATTTTATTACCTTTTATCAGCTTATTGACACTTGGATTTTTTTTCCTTTCCCATTTTTTTAAATTTTTTTTATTTCAATGAACATCTACAGAGATTTTGGAATTCCATTCATTCATTGTTGCACTTTTCTCCCCCCCCCACTGCCACCCCAAATATAATCCACTCTGAAACCCTCATTCCGTACTCTTATGATAAACATAATGCCCCAAAATATAATACTTTTAAACTATTCTCTCCCTCATAGACTTCAGTGCAGTAAACATAATTTATCCAGTTTTTCTCAGTCTTACCCCCACTCCGATGTCAGCCTCATTCTACAACAGTGGCACCATGCAGTTTTTGTCCTTTTCTGCCTGAGCTATTTCACTCAGCATCATGTCTTCCAGGGTCACCCATTTTGAATAATGCATGAGTTCCTTATTTTTCAATGCAGCATAGTATTCTATTGTGTGAATACACCACAGCTTCTCCATCCGTTTGTTTGTTGATGGGCACTTAGGTTGTTTCCAATTCCTTGCTATTGTGAACAAAGCCGCGATAAACTTGGGTATGCATGTATCTACTTGGATGTCATTTATGATCTTTTTTCTTTTTTTATGTTGTGAATAGTGCTATCATGCGTATTCATATTCAGGCTCTCATGTGAACATAGATTCTTAAGAGTGTTATTAGGGCTCGAATTACTAGGTCATGTGGCATTTCTATGCTTAATTGTTTGAAGAACTACCAAATTGTTTTTGAAAGTGATTGTCTCTTTCTCTATTTCCACCAACAGTGTTTGAAGGTTCAGATTTCTCTATATTCTTACAACATTAATTTTTATCATTTTAGTAAGCTGTAACTTTATGTGGGTTATACCTTAACATCTGGGGGGTGGGGGGGAATCCTTACCAGTGGACCAATAGGCAACATTATAATAGATGGAGAAAAGATTGAAGTTGCCGATGATTTCATTTTACTTGGATTCACAGTCAACCCCCATGGTAACAGCAGTCAAGAAATTAAAAAAACATGTTGTGTTGAGGAAACCACCTGCACAGTTCTAAAGAAGGAGGATGTCAGTTTAAAGACTTGAAGTGTACCAAGTGATCCAAGTCTGGATGCTTCCAATGCATCTGAAAGTTGAACAATGAATAAAAAAGACTAAAGAAGAATTGATGCCTTTGAATTCTGTTGGGGAAGAGTCTTAAATATCCCATAGGCTGCCAAAAGAACAAACACTTCGGTCCTAAAGGAAATGCTACCAGGTTGTGCCTTAGAGGCAAGCATGGTGGAATTGACCCTCATTTGTTTTGGGCATATTCTGGGAAAGGTGAAGGGTCAGAGAACGAGAGGAAAACCCTCAATGAGATTGACACAGTGACTGCTGCAGTGGGCATGAGCATGACAAATCATGAGAATGGTACAGGACAGGGCAAGGGTCAGATCTGTTCATAGTGTTTCTCTGAGTTGTAATTGATGTAGTTGCACCTAATAATAACAACAGTGGGTTGAATGATACCACACTGAGGTTTTGATTTGTACTTTCTTAAAATGAATAATGTTGAGAATCTTTTAATTTGTCATCTGATCCCCTACCCCTAACCCCGATTGGATACTTTACCCTTAAAATAGAGTTCATCCTAAATCAAGATAGATTAGTCTTAAACACAGCTTACTCTAGGTCCCATATGGATCAGGTCCTGTTTCATCATGGAACTCTGCTATCTGGAGGATTATGCAAAATGTTTTTAAGGTCCAGGATTGGAAATGACTTTTGTTAACTTCTGTCCTTATGCCATTGGCCAGAACTTGACCACATACCTCTAACTTTATAGGAAGCAGGAACATTTTCATCTGTGATTGGAAGAGAAAAAACATCGGTGACAGATTTGCCTTTCTAGCCACCATACAATTTTATTCATTCTGAACATGAAAGAAATGTTTCTCAAAAGAAACAATCCAAAGTTCCATCCAGTTTCAAAGCAGAAGCTTCAGGCGTTGTGCAGTTGATTTATGTTGACTTGTAGTTTCCTTTAATGTGAAAACAGAATAAAAAGGCCAGGTAAATTCCCAACACTTAATATTTACAATATAGGGAGCTCTGGTGATGTAGATTGTAGAGAGTTGCACTGCTAACCCAAAGGCTACAGCTCCTTGGTACTTCAAGTCCACCAACACCACCGCAGAAAAAAGGACAATTTGCTGTTAAATTTATAGCCTCAGAAACCCAGTGGAGGGCCATCTGGGTCATTTTTGACTCGGTGGCAATGAATGAGTGAGTGATACGTATCATTAGGAGGGAGAGGATGTAGGGTACAAGAACTGACACTAAACACTATAATTTAAAAAGAAGACTGAAGATTCTGTTGGAGACATTGTTATGAATGCTCACTGCCATGCAGATAGATGAGATTTCTTGAGTAGACCTGATTTCTGTTCTTTGAAAAGTTCCACACCCATTGTTCAGTGACTTTTAGTTTTGCCATTATTGGAAGGAGTAAACCTTTGTCTTATTTCTAAAATGATAGAGGCCCAAGGGTGGTTTTAATTCTAGTAGTCAGAGACTACTCATAATATCTTTGACTATGTTCTCAAAATTAAAAAACCTACACACTTATATTGAATTTACTTTTCCCTGTACCAGTTGGTTCCACGCGTCTCCCCTCTATCCCTTGCATACTCCCTTTCTTTTTCTTGGCTTATTTGTGAATACCTTGAGAGTATACTGTTCATCTCGCATTTTGTTGTACTCTGGTGACTATTGGATGTTGATAGAATGCTGGAAGCTATGTCATTGATATTTCCAATACCAGCTGGATCACCTATGGTGGATAGGTCTTAATGGAACTTATAGAGTGAGACAGACTAAGAATGGCCTAGCAAGCCACTTCCAAAAATAAGCGACTAAAAAATTTATGAGATAAAGAATATTGCCCAGGTAAATTGCTTTGGACATGTCAAGAAGGATCGATTGCTGGAAGGAAGCATCATATTTTATGAAACAGGACCAAGGACAACATGGGAAGGCCCTCCAATGAGGGCCTTAGATGAATGACAAAAGAGTTCCAAGTTTAGAATGGAAGATGCAATTGGAAGAATGAAGCAGGGTGATATCATTGTAAATGAAAGTCAGGACAATCATGTTCATCATAATTCCTCACCCTTACCCTTTATAATTTATTTGATCTCATTCAATGATTTTTGCCTGTTCTCTGAGTATTATTTGAATTATCTTTATTATTAAGTGCAATAAACAAGATTATTCTCTACTGATTGCAAAGTTAATTTGTATATAAAAAATCAATTATAGAATGAGAATGGAAGAATTTTACTTAATTTTGAACAATGAAATGTAAAAGTGGAAGGAAGGAATGGGAAACAGGTGCCTTTTCAAAAAGGAAAAGTGAACTAAAACTTATCAACGCTGAATACCACATATGCACTATACCAAGCAACAATGTAACTAAAGTTATTAGAGCTAATATTCACTTACCTATATACTGGCCTATGGAAAATTAAAAAAAAAAATTTAAAAGTTTTTAAAAAAAAGAATGAAGCAGGGCAAGGTTTCTTTCACAGAATTAAGCTGAGTAAATAACAGCTAACGATCGCCACCAGTTTGAGGAGCAATAATTGGGAAGGCCATAACTATATTCTTATCTTTGCCTGGTAGCTTTTTCTCCAATTGAAAAGTATTCCTGGGCCTTTGAATCCTGACTTTTGTCCTATTTCTTGTGTTTTAAGTTGTTAGCTTTTTTTGTGAGGTTATAATATGGCGACAAAAAAAATCTACAAATTTTGGTGGTGTACAATAATAAAAGTTTCATTTCTACTCATGTAACCTTCCTAAGTTGACTTTTCACTCCTAGATGTCTTCTTTCTAATCCCAGCGTGAATGAGAATCCCTAAACTATCTATTTAGATGTGTGACAGGAAAAAGAGCACTGAGCAGCCTCACAGAAGTGGTAGCTATGAGCCTTCAATTATAATTTGCCAGAACAACTCACATATCAGACTTGATGTCAGTGGGCCAGAGAAACAAAGTTAGGGGTAGACTAAACATGCCAGCCTCTCAAATTTGTAGAGTTGATTCTTTTTTTACCTCTGCTTGCAAATTTCCCAGTTCTCCATACTTATCCCTTTGATACCTTGACAAACTCAGCAATAACTACTTGTATACCACTAGTTGTTTTTCCAAGTTTTTTCTTTAAAACTGCAGACTCATCAGGAACATAGTCTACTTTCTGATTTATAGCAGATGATAGCTCAGTAACCATTTTCCCAGTATATAAAATGTTTCTTCATCTCTGCAGCATTCAAAACTTGTGTCAGAGCCATCCACAGTCCAGTGTACCTCACATGTTAGGCTTGTATGTAGTAAACGTTTCTGTTTCCAATTCAGTTGACTTCATACTGGCATTATTTCTTTTGTGTTATGTTCCAGAGTAATGGCAATTGACTTAATTGTCAAAATTTTCCAAGGAACTTTATAAATCATACATGTTCAGAGACATATGTATCTTTTGGTAAGAGGACCAATGCCTGTTTTTTGTTGTGCCCTCCTCCCCCCTTTTTTAAAAGTTCTTGGTTGTGAAGTTATTTTCTCTGGTATAGGAAACTCAGAATGCCTGCTTATCTTTTTTTTTTTTTTTTTAATATATAAATGTAGATCATAGAGCTTGTTTCAAATTGAGCAGGTCCTTTTTGTTACAGGCTAATGTGTTCAGCGATTAGGAAGCAAAATGAAATCGGAATGATTGGGAAACTTAGAATCAGCAAAAGATAATTACCTTAAAAGTTGCTGTCATTAGCAAGAATAGGATAGCATCCATTCCCATCATGTAATTTTATTTACTCAGGGATTCTGAATTCTGCAGTCTTGATACCTTTTCTAGCTAAAGTAAGTTCTGTTCTCTCTGCATTCGCTGTTAATTAAGCCTTGAACAATCTGCTGTTGATTTTTTGGTTGCACTAGGATGCAATTGAAAAATTCCCCCCACTTTTTGTGTCTTTATGACAGTCCAGATTGAATGAGGGGGTATTGTTACTGTTAAGTGCCATTGAGTCAGAACTGACTCATGGCTGACCCTCCAGGGGATTTTTGGAGGCAGTTAATCAGGAGGAGATTGCCCATTTTTCGCCCATGGAGCATCTGGTGCATTTGAACTCCATGCCTTTGAGATTGCAACGCACCTTCTTACGCGTAGGTCACCTGAGTTCCCTATTTTGTCTTAGTTTAGGGAGAAAGAACCCCTTGTCCACCAGAGTACATCTAAAAAACAACAACCAAAAAAACCCCCAGAAAACCAAAAACCCCTGCAGTTTATTTTTTTAAATAAAATTTTCATTTTATGCTGAATTATTTACAAAGTTTGTATACAGTGTTTTTTACTTGATGCAACATGGAATAAAGGGGAAAGTGCTTGGGTTTAGAGGCTTTATTTGGCAAGCCATATAACTTACATTTGTTGCAATAATTAGGATCATACATGGAATATTTAACACAGTGTTTTGCATCTACTAGAACTTAACCAATATTTATTTTATTTTTGATAAATGGTCTGTAGATATTCTTTCCAGTGTTAGTAAGTCAGAGGAGAGTATAATTAGTTTCTTTAAAATCTTAGTATTTAGGTCTAGTTGCTTCTTACTGTCAAGAAAATAATACTTTTTAGTTTAATGATTTTCTGTAAAGAGTCTCTATATATATATGTATATATATATATATTTGAGGATAACTTGGCAGTATATGTTACAACTTGATGCTTTTAAAAAATAACAAGTTTTTCAATTAGAAATATTTTGTGAAATCAAAAAAGCTATTGGATAAATAATATATATTTATGAACTTCTTGTTTAAAAAATGTGAAGAAAATGTTGATGAATCTACCATTTTGTGTTAGAGGGTGAAAGAAGAAAATCTATGTAGTAGTACCACTTTGGTGTTTTTTGACTTAAGAATGAGGAAACTTAATATGATATTTTACTTGGACTTAATCCTAAAATTCTTTTGTAGAATCGACTGAGCAATCTGAAGTAAAATTTTTTTTAAGAAAGATTTTTTTAACATTAACAGCAGATTATTTTAAAAAGCAATTATAATAAGATTTATTTTTAAGAAAGTTTAGTTGACTATAAGGAGATTTAAAATTATTATTTAAAATTATATATATGCAAAAATATGGTATTAGGTAAAAGCCATTCTACCAGAAGTGGTTCCATTAGATATGATTCAATCCAGCTTAGACCTACCATGAAAATAAGGCACTTCTAAGTAAAAAAGACAGAAAGGAAAAAAAAAAACCCAGACACCAAATTTCACTGTTGTAAAATCTGAACTTGGTCATAGCTGATCCTCCAGAGAGTTTCAGAGGTTGTAAATTGCCAAAGAGATTGCTTGTGTTTCTCTCTTGAAACTGTGGGTAGATTCTCACCATTAAGAGAGGTGTCTGGCCTTTGGGTTCGTAGCACGACCCCCTTTGAATTCCCTTAAGTAAGAAGCCATTGAAAGAAGCTAGCTCGAGTCTGGGGAAAAAAGTGAGATAAACCACACAAGAAAGTATTATCTTATATAATCAATCTCTCTTGGTTGCAAGATCTCTCCTATATAAATTAGTAACTGGTTAACAATTAACTGGGGATGGCTATTCTGATTATTCTTATATAAAGAGATGGGAGATGGACTTGTCTTCTTATTGAAGATTGAAGTAAAGTTTCAGAGAGAATTTTTTACTTTCAAACAAAATTTATATATTGGTTCTAACAAATGGAAAACTGCTTTTCTTATGTAAATAATTATTTTTATATTACCAAACAGACTGGAATTTAGGGAATAATGTATTTGTTTGAATGGCTTTCATAGTGTTAGATAATAGTAAAAGTATCTTATTATTAACTGGCAAACAAAAAATTCAGAAGCTCTGTAACACCTCCATGTATTTGGATATAATATAAATTATCTTTTCTTTTTGTTTCAAGTTTTACTCAGTGAATGTGGATTATAACAAACTGAAGAAAGAAGGCCCTGACTTCTAAATGAAATTTTTTTAAAAAGCCGCTTAGAATGAAGGTCTTCCAGAAGCCATCCGCACAATTTCTCACTTAACAAAGATATGTTTCTTCCCTAAATGCACAAAACCACATCAGTGTATCGTGTTGGAATTTACACTGAATAATAAATAAAGTAAAACTTGCTTATGTGTCTTTATTTGATGCTAAAATCTGCTCTGAACTTTATAGCTAGGATACAGAATCTAATATTAGAATTTAAATAACTTCTTGAGAATTTATTTGTATAATTTACAATACTTTAATAAAAAATTTTCATTTTGTGCACAGACCATTGGTAACTTCATTAGAAATGGAGGAGGAAATTATACAAAGGTAGATTGGGAAGAATATTTATGCATCGCTGATACTTGCAAACTGGAAACCTCTGAGTTTCAATATTGTAATAAGTAGTTCCTTATTGCTTTGTTTGACTGGCTTCCATTCTGATGATTCCCCTTGTAAGTTCGTTCTGATGTAAGTTAAATATTGCAATTTTTTCCCTCGTTGCCCTTATTATCTTTCATTATCAATTCCTTTATAAATCCAGTCTTTATGACGTTTGGAAATGTTACATAATTTCTAATAGACTTTTCCCCTTATCCTGCCCAGCCCATGAAGTTTTCAGTTAAATCTGTGTTTGAAGCAATGAATCCAGCCTCTGCTGGCTTAAAATATTGTTTTTATATTTTCTGAAAGACTGTGATAAGATGGACAAAAAAGTAATTGTGGTTCATTTGGACAAATTCAAATTCAAGATTACCTGTAGTTGGATTATAAATCCATCATTGCTAGCCATGGAGCTACTGGCCAAGAAATACCAAGAACCTCTCTTTTTGGGTTTTAACAGGTTTTCAAAGGTGAATAAATAGGTTAGTAGCAATTTTAAGATGGGGAAGAATGTGAGACTTACAGCTTTTTAAATAAAATTATTTTGGAGAAAACATAGAAAGTGGATGTTACTCAATTCAAAGCTCAAACATTTTTATTCAAACCTGGACTCATCTAAGAAGCAGACTATTTCTAATAGTTGATAAAAAAGTTGTATACTATACACTTCTAGGGGGCGTGTGTGTAGCTCATCCTTTAGAAACAAATTCAACCATTTTGGAGATATATATACACACATATATATACAATTATATATATGTGTGTGTGTGTGTAAAATAATTGGCTTAATTACTGAAGTTGATTCAACTAGTCAAATGACAAGATAGCACTATAGGTAAGTTAAAGGCTGCTAACAAAAAGGTTGAACACAAGCATCTGTAGGAGAGATGTTTGCTGATTGGCCAGTTTTGTTGCAATAGAATTGCTATGAGTCAAAATTCAGACACCCTGCAAATCCTATTGTGTGGAATGCATTTTAATTGCTTGATTCTATATTTAAGCTCTTATGTCTGCATAATGGCAACATATAGAGCAGGTTCTATAATTTGACTTTTTGAGTCTTGTAGGTCTTTGTCATATGGGGCATTTCTGTGCATTGCAGTATGTTTAGTTGTTACCTTGTGTTTTCTGTGTACTCGGCATCACCGTGATATTCTCTTAAAGTATCAGACATCATGGCTGTCAAACATGTCTCTTTTTCAGTGACTTTGTTAAGAACTATGTTTTTACTTGGGAAACAGATTGCTTTTACAATTCATCATATTAAGGATCTTAAAATGGCTTAAATGTACATGCTGTCATGTTAGCTTTCACTTACTTGAAAAGTTACTTTTTTTAGTATTTAAAAATGTTCTCCCAATAGGAATAATGAGAACAACAAAAAGGACACAAAAGAACTGTAACCAAATTTTCACTTTCAGGTTTGCTAACGCATTGCTCCCTTAGTAAAGACATTAAAAATGCTTCTTAAGGTTATCAGTGCCTCCCCATTGCTGAATCAAAAAAGTAGTGTATTCCCAAAGCTGTACATCTTCTGGAGAGGAGCAGCTGATGGATTTCAACGCCAGCCTTAATGGTTCTCAGCCAAATACATTAGCCAGACCTCAGAGCTCTTGAATCACAGCTATTGTAAAAAATTGCCCCCCCTCCTTTTTTGTCCCTACTTTTCTCTAATTTCTATTTATAAAATTGATGTGTGCTCAACAAAAGACGTGGTTTGTGGAAAACAATACTGAACATTACCATTTAAGAGCTGTGTTATTTTAATGGGAAATCTAGTAGCTACTGAGTAAAGTATGTTAATTTGAGATAGAAAATTAAGATTATAAGGTCTCTATATAAATACACATTTAACTACATTCTTTTAGCAGCATGTCCCTTTAGGGCTTGTGGTCAATTCATCAAAGAATTTTTTTTTTTTTTTTTTGCTGAGTACAGTGTACTTTATTGATGGTACATGACAAGGTGGGCTCGCTAAGCCCCTCCCCTTTCACAGGGGGATTTGATGGAAACGTGTCAAGGGTGTGAGATTCTCAGTGTGTGGGAGGATCAAGTTGGGGCATGGACTCCCCAGCAGCTGAGGGTCTCTCTCTCTCTTCTAGTGCTATTGCTGGGGCTGGTGGTCCCAGGGGATCTTAATTCTTTGGAGGCCATGTGAACCATCAGGTCAACCACCCGGTTGCTGTAGCCAAATTCACTGTCATACCAGGAAATGAGTTTGACAAAGTGGTCGTTCAGGGCATTGCCAGCCCCAGCATCAAAGGTGGAGAAGTGGGTGTCACTATTAAAGTCACAGGAGACAACCTGGTCTTCTGTGTATCCCAGGATGCCCTTGAGGGGCCCTTCTGATGCCTGCTTTACTACTTTCTTGATGTCATCATATTTGGCAGCTTTCTCCAGACGTCAGGTCAGGTCCACAACTGACACATTGGGGGTGGGGACACGGAAAGCCATGCCGGTAAGTTTCCCATTCAGTTCAGGGATGACCTTGCCCACAGCCTTGGCAGCGCCAGTAGATGTAGGGATGATGTTCTGGGCAGCTCCACGGCCATGATGCTACAGCTCTCCAGAGGGGCCATCCACAGTCTTCTGGGTGGCAGTGATGGCATGGACTGTGGTCATGAGTCCCTCTACAATGCCTAAGTTGTCATGGATGACCTTGGCCAGGGGAGCCAAGCAGTTGGTGGTGCAGGAGGCATTGCTGACAATCTTGAGAGAGTTGTCATACTTTTCATGGTTCACGCCCACCACAAACATGGAGGCATTGGCAGAAGGAGCAGAGATGATTACCCGTTTAGCACCACCGTTCAAGTGAGCCCCAGCCTTCTCCAAGGTTGTGAAGACACCAGTGGACTCCACAACATACTCAGCACCAGCATCTCCCCACTTGATGTTGGGGGGATCTTGCTCCTGGAAGATAGTGATAACGTTCCCATTGATGACCAGCTTCCCATTCTCAGCCTTGACAGTGCCGTTGAACTTGCCATGGGTGGAATCATATTGGAACATATAGACCATGTAGTTGAGGTCAGTGAAGGGATCATTGATGGCGACAATATCCACTTTGCTAGAGTGAAGCAGCCCTGGTGACCAGGCA
>NW_006399757.1:8319705-8347226 GCF_000299155.1 Elephantulus edwardii | reverse complement strand
ATTTTAATGAACATTTACAGAGAATTTGGATTTCCATTCATTCATTGCTGCACTTCTCTACCCGCCCAGCCCTCTTGCCCTGCCCCCCAGTTCGCTCCTCTCTTTCAAAAGTAAAAGACTCTCTCCCTGGTACACAATCCCTCCGCACCCCTCCCACCGCCCCAGGTACATTCCACTATGCAACCTTAATTGTGGACTCTTGTGATAACTATTTTATACTGGTTTGCTTCCAGAGTTGGTATACAATGTTTTTCACACCACATCTTTCTCAGAGGAAATCTTTGGTTATATAAAAACAAAAAGCCAAAAAGAGGATACACATTTCTTAAAAAGAAATTAATGATAACATTTCTTGAGCCATTTTTAGCTATCATAGTAATTTACTGCTAATATAGTCATCCATTCCTCTTTAAAAACGAATGTGAAGACTAAGCCATAAAAACATATCCAATCAAATGGTGAAATAGCCAATCAAGTGGCTCAGGATTTGAATCCAGGAAATTTTATTTTGGAGTCACATATCCTAAATAGTTCAAATATATCTCATAAGGTTGCTTTTAAAATAAGGTGAATCCTATGAATTCATTGAATACAGATGAAGTAATTATGTAAGAGGCTTAGCATATCTCCTGACCAAGAAAGCACTACTTAAATTTTAGCTTGCCTTCCTTGGGGAGATCTGGAGCACTAGTCTATATAGCAAGTTGGCCTGGTAATATCTCTCTACCAACAACTCCCAGGGAGAAAAACCTACAATTTACAGTCTTAGGAACCCAGGAAAATATCAGTTACTAGTCACTTAAAATGCTATAGTAATAGAGTTTCCTTCCTTTGGAAACTAATGGAAAATTTTGGAAAGCTATATAATACAAAAAGAAAAAGATTCTTTGGTAAATGTTAATTCAACTATCAACAATCAGATCACATGACCCTTTGTTCAAATGTCATTAATTTAAATATGTAGACAAGGTGACCACTTTGTACATCAAGCTGTGAGACTGAGAACTGATTTGTGTTTCTCCCTGGGTTTGCTAAACCAGTGCCTGGTCACAAGGCTTATCATAATAGTATTACACTTGTGATTTGCATTATGACTCAGCAAATTATAATCTTGAGATGCAGGCCAACTCTCCTAGATACATAATGACACTAAGTTAATTCATGTCTGATATTGAAAGAATTATTCAATGTTATATGAATGACAAAATTTGGAAAAATTTATTTCAGGTCTCTTATGCCATTGCTTTTGGTTTTGTTTTTTTTTACTCTTAAATGGCAACACTTTATATTCTGTGTAACAACTTTTTTTTCTTTGTTATTAGTGAAAAAGTTTTTCCTGTTTACTATTTGTTAGTGTTGAAAACACTAAAGGACCACAGGGACTTTAAGTCTCTAGGAGCCTAAGGTCAGAAGAACTAAATATAGCTATCACATCGGAACACTGCCAAAGGAATCATCATACTAGAAGGTCCCTGGTAGGAGAAAAATGTAGAAGAAACTCAAAATCATAAAACAAACGAACAACAAAAACCAGTTTTGCTTTGCTAATAGAGACTAGTGGAACCTGTGGCCCTCTGTCAGCCTTCCAACTGCGAACTGAACTCCTTTGGCTCAAGTTTCAGCAAAACAATGTTGTTATGTGCCATCGAGTTGCTTGTGACTCATAGCGACCCTATGTACAAGAGTCCTAAATGCCATTCTATCCTGTGCCAACCTCGCCGATTCAAACACACTCATTCCCACCACTCCACTCACAGAATCGATCCATCTCATCGAGGATCTTCCTCTCCTGCACCGTCCCAAACATGATATCCCTCTCCAAGGACCAGTCCCTCCTTGCAACATGCCCAAAATATGTCAGACAAAGCTTCAGAATCCTTGACTCCAAGGAGCATTCTGGCTTTACCCTCTCCAGGACAAACCTGTTTGTTCTCCTAGCAGTCCATGGCATATTCAACACTCTTCTCCAGCACCACAGCTCAAAGGCATCAATTCTCTTTCTATCATCCCTATTCACTGTCCAACTCTGATGCACAGCATGTAATTGCAAAGACTATAGCCTGGATTAGGCGCACGCTAGTCTCCAGCCTGATGTTGTTGCTCTTCAGTACTCTTGAGAGGTCTCTCACAGCTGACTTTCCCAATGCAGTTCATCTCTTGATTTCCTGGCTGCTGTTACTAAGAGTGTTGACTGTGAAACCAAGTAAACTAAAACTGTTAACTATCTCAATCTCTTCACCATCCATACTGATGCTGCCAATTGGCCCAGTGGTGAGAATCTTTGTTTTCTTGATGTTGAGCTTCAATGCATGTTGAAGACTGCAGTCCTTGACCCTCTGCAGCAAGTACTTCAGGTCCTCCTCCTCAGTTTCAGCAAGCAGGGTTGTGTCATCTGCATAACAGATTGTTGATGATTCTCCCACCAATCCTGATGCCACATTCCTCCTCATACAGCCCAGCCAAACAATAGACAGACTATTAAGATGGTCAATACCAGGGAGGAACACGAGTCAGAACAAAAAGTACATAAAATCAAAAGGACAGCATTTGCCTAGGAATTAAGCACAAAAAAAAGATATGCCTAGGAAAGGAGAACAAGTGAATATGAAAAACATGAAGTAAGAAGAGTGCTGTAACAATGTGGGAGTTGTCATCAATGTCACAAAGCATGATATACAACATTTGTTGAATGGATAGCAAATTTGCTTTGTAAACTTTCAAATCACAATAAGAAGGAAAACTATGATTTTTAAAAAAAATGTTAGTATTCATATCATTCTAAAGAGCTCTAGAGGCCTGTTGGGTAAGGAGTTACATCATCAACCCAAAGGCAGGCAATTGGAATCCACTAGCTTCTCTGTGGGAGAAACATGGGCAATCTCCTTCCATGTTACAGCCTCTGAAACAGGGAGGAGGGTCAGTTACGAGTCAGTTCCACTGGCATGGCACATAAAAACATTTCTGTCTAGCATGTTTGCTAATCAGTCAAAACATTTTTATAGGATATATTTTTTGTATGTATGTTGTTGTTGTTGTTATGTGAGAAACATTTATAAAGAAAACATTTCTAAAATAAATGTATTTAACAACTAAAATGGTTGCATCAGAATAAGCATGCTGACAATTTAAATCTAATCCAAATATGGTTTAGGTTGTTAGGATTAGAAGCAATACTCTGGCAGAAAGACAATGTTCTGAACATCTAACCAAAGAACAGATGATCACTTTCAAATCAATAGGTAAAATCTAATTGCCCCAACCAAGAAATTTAATGAGCACTGGAAAAAGGAATTCAATCTTTTCATAGGATTCCTTCTTATGTATTTTATTCTATTTTTAAAAAATCTAGAATGAGAGTTTTAGTAACCTTGCAAACTTTTTTCTCCATATTACCTTTCACAACACGTGATTCTGGAATTTTCTAATTTTATGGCTGTACAAACTTTGTAGATAAATCCCGCTTACCCCTTACACATATTTTGAGTCCAATTCTTAGGCTTTCTGTATATGCATGAGAACAGGATCTATTTCTGTTTTGCTCATCAATGTATCTCAATAGTGTAGCAATGCCTAGTAGGACTGCAAATAGTCATTGATTCAACATGAAAAAAAATGTAATTGCACAGAGTTTTGATGCATATATATTTTTTCTTAGCAATTTATAGATAGATGGTAGATGAATTTTGAGTGAATGTTTGGAACTGGAAACTCAAGTCCTTATAGGTTATTAAAATGAAAATAAATATAGTAAGATCGGTTTTTTATAAGCACGAAAGGGATCATGCATAAAACAACAATAAAATAGCTGTTGAAGAACCTTAATTACTGATAGCTATTTACCTTATATGATGTTTCTAGGCAGATGCTATTAACTTGAATCAGTTTAGGAAAATAATGTATATGAGCACTTACAATTTATCATCATAATGTGATGCTATCTCCCTCTTTGTTTTACTAGAATCACATAGTGCCTAACAGTCATGAATAAATGTATAGATTTGTTTTTCATATTAAAGGAAAATTACAATGAGCATGGAATGTCCTCTTATTTTCCTTACTGCAGGCAAATAAAAAATGACCTAGTGGAAAATAAGAATGAATTACTGCATGAAGAACTAAGTATAAGCTTATTATTCACTTTCAGGTGCAGAAATAAACAAGATTGGATATTATTAGCCAATATTGATACAAAAGCTATTTTAGTTTTAAACTTGGAATCCTAATGGTTCTTCAGGAGAGAGCAGAACTGCTTCATAGTGTTTCCAAAGCTGTGAATCTCTATGGAAGCTGATTGCTACTTCTTTCTCCAACTGGTGGCTGATGATTCTGAACCACTGAACTTTTGTTTTGCAGCCCTTGCTTTAACCACTCTGTTACCAGGCCCCTGCAAGTTTCAAATTAGTATATTTTTGAATGCAAATAAATGTTTGCAGGGGAAGAAAATGAGTATAGTAATTTCTGGCATTGTGCACAACTGCAAAAAATGTGGCACTCTTTATTTATTTATTTATTAGAATGCAGTGAGAATTTGTTCACTGGAAAGAAATCAGAGTGACATTTTAGGCAATAGTACTTCTTAAAAAGTACAAGCCCAGTGAAATATTGTATTAGGAAAGAAATGCTTAGAAAGCAAAGAACATGGGGAGGCATTGAATAATCAGACCAATAGGGATAAAAATAAAGCTTAAGGAATTAGGAGGATTACTTTTGTTCTTGTTTCTGTAATGGATAGGAAGAGAAAGGAAAGGAATGCACATTTAAATATGCAGTGGGTTAGCTCAGTTTTTACTCTTATATTAGTCCTATTGAAATGCAATTATTTTCCCAATTTCTGTATAGGGAAGACAAGAGTCATGGATGTCACATAAATAAGAAATTCAAAATCACTAGTTACAAAGATCTGTACTTACAGGGAGATGTGCATCAGAAACAAGAAAACTGAGATTTGAAGTCAGGTAGAGTAACTCCACAGCACACATACTTAATGATATAACAATTACAATAATGCCAGGCTTCATACAGAAGGAAAACTGGCTTCAGAAGGATAGCTGGGGGAATAAGGGTCTGGGTGGCTGTTGTTGACCTATAGCTGACCTTACTTGAGTTTTCAGAAGCAGTAAATCTTATCAAAGGAGATTGCTCATTCTTCAGTGGAACATCTGGTGGATTCCAACTGCATGCCTTTGGGATTACAGTACATTTTTTTTTAAATTTACCAGTAGGCCACCAGAGCTCCTCTAGGAGCTCCCAGGGGTCTGAGAAAGGGATTATGTGATGTGAGTAGTGGGGAGAATAAGGAAGGTTACTCAAATGCAGTTCTTTACTTAATGATGTTTAGTTAATGGACAATAGTTTGTATATGTTGCAGGTAATAGAAAAGGAAAGTTATAATTGAGTGAGGGTAGAGGAAAGTTTATGGTATAACAATAATGGTCAGATGGTGAGTTTTGAGGGCATATTAAAGGAAGAAGATTGGAATTTATATGATAGTTGAAAAGGAGCCATAGGGTCATTTATGTTGGACAATATAAATGTTTGTTTGGGGGAGATTAATCTAGTATAGTTTTATATAGTAAATTGGAAAGAGCAGAAATTGGAAACAGGAAATTCAACTGTGAAATTAATTAAAAAATAATCCATACAAATGTGAAACTTACACTGGGACCAGGAGGCAGTTGTCTGAATAGGGCAAGGAAACACTGTATGGTTCAAAATCAGGAGAGGGATGTGTTTTATCTCCATATCTTTTCAATCTATATGTGGAACAGCTCATCCAGGAGGCTGGCCTGTATGAGGAGGAACGTGACATCAGGTTTGGAGGAAGACTCATCAACAACTTGCGTTATAGAGATGATACAACCTTGCTTGCTGGAGAAGGTCAAGGACTGCAGCCCTCAATATGGATTGAAGCTCAACATCAAGAAAAAAAAGATTCTCACTTCAAGGACAATTGATAGCATCATAAAGGATAGTGAAGAGATTGAGATTGTTAATAGATTCAACTTGCTTGGCTCCACAACCAACACTTGGTACCAGAAGCCAGAAAATCAAAAGACAAATTGCGTTGGGGAAAATGTGCTCTCAGGGACATCCCCAGAGCACTGAAGAACAAAATTTTCAGTCTAGATACGACAGTGTGCCTGATCTAGGCCATGTTCTTCGCAATTACTTGCTATGAACCCTAGAGCTGGACAATGACTAAGGATGATAAAAGAATTGATGCCTTTGAGTTGTGGTGCTGGAGAAGAGTATTGAATATACCATGGACCGCCAAGAAAACAAATAGGTCTGTCCTAGAGAGAATGAAAACAGGCTGCTCTTTGGAGGCAAGGATTTTGAAGCTCCATCTCACATACTTTGGGCATGTTGCCAGGAGGGACCAGTCTCCAGAGAGGGACATCATACTTGGAAGGGTGGAAGAATAGTGGAAGAGAGGAAGCCCCTGGATGAGATGGATTGATTCAGTGATTGGGGTAATGGGAGGTGGGTGTGTAAGAGACAATGAGGTTGGCTCAAGATAGAGCAGGTTCAGGTCTGTGATGCATAAATTGTCGGTATAAGTTGCAAGTGACTCTATGGCACATGACCACCACCACAACAATAATATATGTATTTCTACTTTTTAGAGTGATTTGGGTAAATGTTTACAGAGCAAGTTGGTTTTCCATTCAATAATCTACACACATTTTGTTTCAAGACGTTGATTGCAATTCACAATGTAACAACTTTCTTCCCTCTATGTGAAGGTCTGGTGGAGAGTTCTGGTGGTTAAGAGACTGACCTACAATACCAATGGCATGCTATTTGAATTCACCAGCCATTCCAAGGGAGAAGGATGGGCAATTTACTGCTTCTGGAAACCACTGGAGAGTTGCAATGCGTTGGTTCTGACTTGATGGCACATAACAACAATATGGAGATCTGGTAGCACAATGATTATGTGATCAGGTGCTAATGAAAAGCACGGTAGTTTCAATCCAATAGTCACTGCACAAGAGAAGATAAAAAATTTACAACCTAGGAACTGGTATGCAGTAGATCTACTCTCTCTTATAGTTGCTGTGCATTAGAATCATCTGCTCAGTACTCAACAGTAAATGTGTTTGTTTCTCCAACTCAGTAGTCTGATATGATAAAGTAGAACATCTCATGTTGGGTTCCCATCCTTATGGGAGCAAATAGCCAGGTCTTTTTTTTCTGAAGAACTGTTAGTGGGTTCTAATGACCAACCTTTTGATTAGAAGTTAAGCACTTAATATTATAAAGTTAAGCACCAAGCCTCATATTAGTATAGACAATTCCTCTTAAAATCCGTAGTTTGACATAATATAATTTAGTGAAATTAAAAATAGTTGTTTTTCTTATCAAGTTTTCAGCATAGGTGATAAAAGAACCTTTTCTGTATTGTAATCTTACCTTCCTTGAGTGTCTGGAATGTTTTGCATTCATTTGGCAAATGAGTATAGACAATTTAAGGCCATGTTTGAAGGTTTTTACAAAAGATCATCCCTGCCAATGGTTCACATGACTTCTGTTTCATGTCCCTATAATCCATTTACATGTCCATATCTAATGACAGGAGAGACTGGACAAAGTTGTATAGTCAGGATAGGCTAGCTTATGCTGTGATAACAAGTAACACCAAGAATCTCCTTAACTTCACACAAAAGTTCTTTCTCACTTACAGAACATTTCAAAAGCAGGTCAAGAAGAGAACTCTTCTCAGAGTTATTCTGTGCCCCAGGCTGATGAAGGCTTTATTTTCTAGTCTACTTTTCAGGTCACTAAAAAAATGGATTCATTTTCCTCTGAAGCAAAGTAATCATATCCTTTCTGGGAGAAAACTTTACATTTGCTTCTAGATAGTATTAACCTTAAAGTTAATGATGTAGTTTCTACACCATTTCTGCACTGGAGAATGATAACTTAATAATTTCTATGTTCAGTCTATTCTGACAAAAAGTTGGCTATCGCTCCTTTTAATCTAGTTATTTAAGAACTAAAAAGTGAGCTACCTGCATGCCAAACACTCAGTGAATATGGAAAGGAAACCAAAATTTCCAGAATAGAAGCACCCACTTTACTTAGGTGATTAACATTCTAAAATCTCTGCAAGAATTTAGCTCAACAACTCAATTCGTGGCTATAAAGTTGAAAGTAACTCACAGCCGATCCTTCAGTGAGTTTTTGGTGGCTGTAAACCACACAGAAGATCACCCATCTTCTGCTGGTGGATTTAGACCATCACAGAGGCACCACCTTCAGGGTAGCAGCACTACTCTTCATGATCTAGGCCACCAGGGCTCCCTCTCATAGAAGAGTTCTCTAACCTAATTATTAGGGAGGCCTTGGTGGCCTATGACAAGAAGCTGCTCTGCAATCCCCAAGGCACATGGTTTGAATCCACTAGCTTCTCCATGAAAGAAGAATGGGCAATCTCCTCCCATGAGATTAGATGCCTCTGAAAACCCGCTGGAAAATCAGCTATGGTTTGGTTTTGACTCTACAATACAGTACAACAACAACTTAATTATTTGACAAGCAAGGTTGTGTCACTTTGCACATTTCATTATAACACTTTGCTACTTACCCAAAGGTTGTACCTTTTTGTTGAATCGGACCTACCTGCTACTCTTTAGCAGAAGGACGGGCACTCTACTTCCATGCAACTGGAAACCAAATGAAGGTCAGCAATGCCTAATTTCTAGCACAACAGCAATAATATTTTTTTTTATTAACCTGATGAGCAAGAACATTCCTTAATTAGGACAATGCTGTTGTTGTTGTTATGTGCCATCGAGTCGTTTGCGACTCATAGCGACCCTATGTACAACAGCCCTAAACCCTGCTCTATCCTGTGCGAATCGCATTGCCTCTGACACACCCATCCCGATTACCCCAGTCACTGGATCAATCCACCTCATAGAGTGTCTTCCCCTCCTGCGCTGTCCCTCTACCTTACCAAGCATGATGTCCCTCTCCAAGGACCTGTCTTTCCTTACAACATGTCCAAAGTATGTCAGATGAAGCCCCAGAATCCTTGCCTCCAAGGAGTAGCCTGGTTTAATCCTCTCCAGGATGAATCTGTTTGTTTTCTTGGCAGTCCATGTAACATTCAATACTCTTCTCCAGCACCACAGCTCAAAGGCGTCAATTCTCCTTCTATCCTCCCTGGTCATTGTCCAACTCTCTGATGCATAACAAGTGATTGCAAAAACCATGGCCTGTATCAGGCAGACCTTAGTCTCCAGAGAGACACTGTTGCTCTTGAGTACTTTAGAGAGGTCCCTAACAGCAGACTTTCCCATTGCAATAGTTTTTTTTTTGTTTCCTGGAGCCCAGAAAACTGAAGCTGTGAACAATCTCAATCTCTTCGCCATCCATCCTGATGCTACCGATTGGTCCAGTGGTGAGAATCTTTGTCTTCTTGACATTGAGCCTCAGTCCATACTGAAGGCTGCAGTCCTTGACCCTCTGCTCCTAAAATAGACTATTGCTCTTTGGCTCTTTGTGCTTCCCTTTTGAACATTCTCTCTTTTGCTGTATTCCTTTTAATCATCTCTAATGTGGACATTGGAAGATATGCTTTTTTTGGAGAGGATTTTTTTAGCCTGCTCCCTGTTCATAGAGGAGTAGAGGTCAAAGACTGTTTAATTCTTAAATAGTCATAGATATTTTTAGTGCAAGATCATGATTTATTTGACAGGAAAATGTTCTTATAAACAATGTTGAGATAATCTCTAGTGAATTGTGACATTAAACCAAAAGGCCAAGCGCCAGCATGTTGAATCCACCAGTGGCTCTGAGGGAAAAAGATGGGCAGCCTTCTGTAAAGATTTAAAATCTTGAAAACTTGATGGAGGGCCTCTGTGAGTTAGAACCAAGTCAATGGCAATACAGTTGAGTATTCTTTCTTTATTTTTGAAATTTCCTCTGCCTTTGAGTAGGATGGCTCATAGGGACTCTCCCTTGGGTCTCTGAGGCTGTAACTCTTTCTGAGAGAAGAACTGCCCATCTTCATTCTGAATGTCTGGTGTATTCAAACTGCGAAATTTCTGGTTGTAAGCTCAATACTTTTTTTTTTTTTTACTTCTTGTAACTTTACTAGGCTTTTAATTTTATTCTAGTTACACTGGATGCCCATGACGTAGCTAAAATGCCTTTCAAGATATAATTAGATTTACTATAGTTCTTTTCTTTTTCATCCTCATTTGGTTACTTCCTATCTGCATTTATGTTTTGATCTCATTCCTTTTCTTCTCCCTTGATATCACAAATCGAAACTATCATGAATTTAATTTAATCCCACCATATGTGCTTACTTAGCTGGGCTGTGATTCTCAAAGTTCTGAATGTGATACTTATACAATGATCCTCCATGATCTGATTAGCCCCATTAGCTGTAAGAGAACTAACAGTGCAGTATTGTGGTTGCTTATTGATGCTGTCAGGTTAACTCTGACTCTTAGTTACCTTATGTTCAACAGAAAAACAGCCTTACCTGATCCTGCACCATGCTCTTAATCTCTACCATGCTATTTTTGTAGCCAGTGCCAATTCACCTCAGATAAGAGGATCTTGTTTTCCATGGGCACTCTACTTTCCCAAGTATGATGTCCTTTTCTAAGGACAGACCCCTCCTGATAATAGGTCCAAAGTGTGGACCTGTTATCAGGAAGAGTCTAAGGAGACCCCTCTTGCTTCTAAGAAGAACTATGACTGCACTTCTTCCAAAACAAATTTGTTTACTCTTTTGTCAATCCACAGCACATTCACTATTCTTGCCAATACTACAATTGAAAGGCAGCATCGAAACTTCTTCAGCTTTCCTTGTTATTGTCCAACCTCCACGTAGATACAGAAAATGCCATTGCTTGGTCAATATGACATCTTTGCTCCTTAGCATTTTAAGGAGGTCCTTTGGCCCAAATGCAATCTTGTTACATTCTTTATCTGAATAATGGGGTGATTTGTGTGACAACTTTTAAGAGATATAAAAAGAGAGAATTGAGCAGAGAGAGGGGGAATTTCAGCATTACCAAGAAAGGTCAAGAGTAGATCACATATTATAGACCTAGGTCCATAGAATTTATGGTGTTAAGGGTGTATAGTTCAAAATGGCTTTCCTAGCCATTGAGTTTGAGATTGCCATATGTTGTTGTTGTTATGTGCTGTCGAGTCGTTTGCGACTCATAGCGACCCTATGTACAACAGCCCTAAACCCTGCTCTATCCTGTGCCAACCTCATTGCCTCTGACACACCCATCCCGAGTGCCCCAGTCACTGAATCAATCCACCTCACAGAGGGTCTTCCCCTCCTGCGCTGTCCCTCCACTCTACCCAGCATGATGTCCCTCTCTAAAGACCTGTCTCTCCTTACAACATGTCCAAAGTATGTCAGATGAAGCCCCAGAATCCTTGCCTCCAAGGAGTAGCTTGCTTTAATCCTCTCCAAGATAAATTTGTTTGTTTTCCTGGCAGTCCAGGGTACATTCAGTACCCTTCTCCAGCACCATAGCTCAAAAGCATCCACTCTCCTTCTGTCCTCCCTAGTCATTGTCCAACTCTCTGATGCATAACAAGCGATTGCAAATACCATGGCCTGTATCAGGCGCACCTTAGTCTCCAGAGAGACACTGTTGCTCCTGAGTACTTGAGAGAGGTCCCTAACAGCAGACTTTTCCATCGTGATACGCTTTTTGATTTCCTGACTGCTGGTGCCAAGAGTGTTGACTGTGGAGCCGAGCAAACTGAAGCTGTGAACAATCTCAATCTCTTCGCCATCCATCCTGACGCTGCCAATTGGTCCAGTGGTGAGAATCTTTGTCTTCTTGACATTGAGCCCCAGTCCATACTGAAGGCTGCAGTCCTTGACCCTTCGCAGCAAGTGTATGAGGTCTTCCTCAGTTTCAGCAAGCAGGGTTGTGTCATCTGCATAACGGAGATTGTTAATAGACCTTCCACCAATCCTGATGCCACAATTCTCCTCATAGAGCCCAGCCTCTCGGATAATCTGCTCTGCATACATGTTGAAAAGGTATGGAGACAGGATGCATCCCTGGCGCACACCCTTCCCAATTTTGAACCATGCAGTGTTACCCTGCTCTGTTCTGACTACTGCCTCTTGGTCCAAGTATAATTTTCGTATTAGCACAATGAAATGTTCTGGGATTCCCATTCTTCTCAGAGTCAGCCACAGTTTGTTATGATCCACACAGTCAAATGCCTTTGCATAATCAATGAAACACAGATAGACATTCTTCTGGTATCCTCTGCTTTCAGCTAAGATCCATCTAACATCAGCTACAATATCCCTAGTACCACGACCCCTTCTAAACCCAGCCTGGACTTCTGGCAGTTCTCTGCTGATGTACTGTTCCAGTCGTTTTTGGATAATCTTCAGTAGAATCTTGCTTGCATGTGAAATCAATGATATTGTTCTGTAGTTTTCACACTCAGTTGGGTCACCCTTCTTTGGAATGGGAACAAATATTGACCTCTCCCAGTCAGTTGGCCAAGTGGTTGTTCTCCAGATTTCTTGGCAGAACTTGGTGAACACATCCACGGCAGCATCTGTTAGCTGAAATATGTCAATTGGTATACCATCTATTCCTGTGGCCTTATTTTTTGCTATTTCCTTCAACGCAGCTTGAACTTCTGCCTTCATCACCATAAGCTCTTGCTCAAATGGTATTTCATTAAATCTTCTGTATCTGCCAATTCCTTTCTATACAATGACTCAGTATATTCCTTCCATCTTCTTTTGATACCTCCTGGATCATTTACCATTCTGCCCAAAGCATCCTTGATTGCAGCAACTCGAGGTTTGAATTTGTTCTTCAGTTCCTTGAGCTTAAGAAAGGCTATAGATAGATGGAAATATGCCAATAGGATGAGTTAGCCTGTCTAAAAGAAGATTAGCTGGTCTCATGAATGCATAAGGGGATTGTCAGTCTCACCATTAATTGAGAGGATCAGCTGCAGAATTTGAGAATCTCACCATCAACAAGAAAGAAGCAAGAGAATATAGCATGCTCTTTGGGGCCAGAGATTCTTGAGCCAATCAGAAAAAAGCCTATGGTAGCAGCAGCCATAGCAGCCACAGCAGACAACCAGAGACCTGATGTTAGACTGTGTGGACCTTGAGACTGCTATGGCATGAAACTAAACCAAGGAAATTTAGGCTAAGTTTGTTGGAGGACTGGCTAGAGAGTAAGGAGAGAGCCATAAATGGAAGGACTAAGAGCCTAAAGCCACGAAGCTGAAGGCTGAGGTGCTTGTAAGCACATTTTGGAAGCCGTCCTGACTGAGTGATTATATTCTGCTACTGAGCTCAAATACAGCCTTTTGACTTTCTTAATATGGTTCTGTGTGGTCTGTGAGCTATTGCAATAGATTTTGGAGCCTGTAAAGCAGCAAGATTGGTGTTGAGATGAGCAGAAAGAAGTTCAGGAGCATAGGAGACATGGCTGACCTTATGGGAATTGGTTTTGTGTTGTTGATATTATTGATGGGCACAGTTTCCCTTTTTGGAGTTGATAAAGGTCAGATATGGCCATCTCACACAGCTTTTACTTCTTTTATGCCCTATAATCCTGTTGATTGGGAGAAGGAGTGGAATCCATTTCCGTAATAGCTTGCCTCTGGAAACCCTATGAACCTGGAGAGAGGATGAAAGGCACCCAAGCATCGAGGACTCTCATTCATAGGGTCGCTATGAGTCGCCTGCGACTCGATGGCACTTAACAACACAACAACAATCCTCTTGATGCAAGAGAAGGCCAAGGCACATAGAAATTTGAAATAAATGTCAAGGTTAGAGGTCCTGAGAAAAAAAAGTAAAGGATTTTCTTAAACTATAGCTGACAGAATGAGAAAAAACTTCCCCCAGAACCAGCAGTACCTTAATTCAGACTTCTAGCATGGTAAGTTTTGTTAGAAAAAGTTTCTGTTTGTTGAAACAATCTACTTATTGTGTTTCAGATGTTTTGGCCATTTTGTATATTACTAGCACCCTTAATTTCTTTTTCTTGGGTCATTTTGTTTATTGAAAATATATATCGGGTGTCATCCTAATTTATTTACAATCTTTAGGTTTTATCACTACCAGATGCTAGCATTTTAATTAGTCTTTGTTGATCAAATGACTTATCTGTTTTCTCTTTCATTATTTGCATTTGAGGAAATTTACCTTTTCAAATATTTGAATTTGTGCATGCTTTCTTATACCTATATTTTCCCCTAAGAACAGTCAATTTTTAAAAGAACATAATTTTATTTTAACATTTTATGGGATATAGGCAAAGCAATCAAAATTCACTACTCAAGTTCTCTTTTCTGACCTCATTCTTTAGGGCTCCAAGTTTGTAACCTTCCATCCAAACAATTGCAGGCAGCAGATTTATCAGCTACTTTTCTATGGCAGATATATTTTGAAGTACCAGAATGTTATCTCATCACCTGTTTGTCAGTCTCCAATGCTGCATTTGTTAGGCATTGTTGTTAAGAAAACATTTGATTTTGAAGTATGAATTTCTGTTCTTTTGTCATATATATTTATTATTATACATGAGGTCAGGGACCACTCCAGAGTAGCCACAAAGATGTCAGTCTAGAGACTAAGATGTGCCTAATTCAGGCCACGAACTTCACAATTACTTACATCAGAGAGCTGGATAATGACTAAGAACGACAGAAGAAAAATTAATGCCTTTGAGTTGTGGGAGTAGAGAAGAATATTGAACATGCCATGGACCACCAAGAGAACAAATAAATCTGTCTTAGGATAAAATCAAGTATCTCCTTGGAGGCTAGAATTTTGAAGGTCCATCTCACATACTTTGGGTACGTGGCCAGGTGGAACTGGTCCTTGGAGCAGGACGTCATGCTCAGAAGAGTGGAGGGACAGCACAGGAGAGGAAGACCTCAGATGAGATGGATTGACACAGTAACTGGGGTAATGGGTGTAGGTGTGTTGGAATCAGTGAGACTGGCTCGGGATAGGCAGGCATCAGATCTGTTTGTACATGGTGGGGGGCTTGCTATGAGTCACAAGGGAATAAACTGCACATAGAACAGCAACATATTTATTAAACTAATAACAACTACAAAATCTCAGGGGACCCCTGGTGACCTAGTGGGTAAGAAATTGTGCTGCTGACCCAAAGGTTGGCAGTTCATCAGCCATTCCATGTGAGAAGATGGGCAATCTCCTCCTGTGTGATTTACTGTTCTGAAAACCCACTGGCAGGTCAGCTATGATCCAGTTACAATTCCATAGCAATGAGAGAGAGAGAGAGACCAAATTTAGTGATTTACTCAATATAAATTTATCTCTTTTCTTTCAAGTTATATATGCTTAGTTTAGGTTGGATAAAAGGTTCTGTTTATCATAGTTATTCTGAGATGAAAGACAGTAGAAATTCTCCATTCCGTCTTCCAAAATCGTAGGTGTGAATTAATCTTGATTTGCTTGACACTTTGCTGGGTTTACCACTGAAATTTCTGAGTCTCAGAATCTTCCACTAAGATTAGTACCATCGAGTCAGATTTGACTAGCACAGGAGGAGATTGTCCCTCCTTCTCCAGTGGAGCATGTGGTGGATTTGAACCACTTGCCTTTGAGATTGCAGCACAGCTTCTTGCCACTAGGCTACCAGAGTTCCTAGTGTTAGGGTTTCTTGGGGATTATTTTGTAAGAGAAAACATCATGTTCAGGAGCACTTGCAAAGTGAGTTAAATTGGAGTGGTTGATAACTCTACTCAGTCACTGAAATAGTGGCAAGGAAATATATTATTGAGTTTTGAGAAACTTAGAAACTTGATAAGTTAGTAAAAAAATAATTCCATTTGGACGGACATGGTATATTTGGTACCTAAATGAAAGTGTTAAGTAAGCATTTGATAATGTGAGTCTAGAGCCCTGGAAGAGGCCTGTGCTGGACATAGGACTTTCAACAAGTAACACATGCTATTTAAAGCTAAGGAACTGGATCAACTAAAGTGAATGTACACATAAATAAGACAACCCTGGTTGGTTTTTAAGCAATTAACAAACATTTAGAGATTTTGTAAAGAATGAAAGGACCCCTGGTTGCACAGTGGGTAACAGCACTCAGCTGTTACCTGAACGGCAGGCAATTTCAGTCCAGGGGTAGCTTCATGGGGAAAGATGTAGCTTCTGTAAACCCCTAGAAACCCTATGAGGCAATACTTCCTTGTTCTAAAAAGTGATTATGAGTTGGAATCAACTTGATGGCAATGAAGTGTTTTGTTTTGTTTTAGGTACAGAGGAAGAACAGGAACAGAGATGGAGAAGTTACAGCTAGTATGACATAGGATATGGTAATGGATGCTGAGTGAGGAGAGTGTTTCAAGCAGTGAAGAGACCATGGCAAGAGCTGTCTCGGGAGTGGTTTGAGGAATGAGTGACAAATGAGGTAGTGAACCCGTGCAGACAAAGATCTCCAGACTTACACTAATCACATTAAATAATAAACAGCTATGGCATAATTCAATTGTAACAATCTGTTCGAGTAAATGAAAAATTCACCAATTCATAATTATACTACTTATCTCTAGATGGATATTAATTACTAGAGGATGATAGTGAGCACAGGACCTAGAAAAGAGAGGCTCAGGCTAAGAATCTAGAAACGTTTGTCTAACGCTTTTAAAGGGAGAGTGACAATTAATTTGAGGTTTGGAAGTAATTTCCTCACTATTGAGTTGTCTTTGTTGTGGGGGAGAATTTTTACAAGGTTTCACACTGTGTGAGTGAAAAACTTCTCAAGACTGTCCATTGCTCTTCATTTTGAATCCGTTGCCTATCAAACAATCTTCTCATTTATAATTTAGTGTCCTGAAGCAATCTGATACCAGAGGACAGAGAGAGAAACAGAGAAGAAAAGGTAAAAAGACTATTTTTGTTGAGAAGGGCTTATATAAAGTGTGTGTGTGTGTGTGTGTGTGTGTGTGTGTGTGTGTGTGTTTCCTAAATGGAAAAAAAATGTTTTAGGCACAACAAAATATAGCATGAATGACCAAATATGGTCCTCCTCCTGGATTAGTTTGCTACTTAGAATAGGATGCTTTTCCCTGGTGTGTAATAAATGAAAGGAATGTGTACCTATTTATTACACTCTGGTTGTTTTCCCAGGCAAACTGGAAATGGGAATTTGTTTCAATGCCAAAAGTTAAGAAGGATTGGGAATTGGTGTGGTAGATAGAGACAGCCAAGAATGTCTGCGAGTAAGGGCAGGAAGGAGACAGTATTTTCAGTGAGAGCTTTCTTCAAATAGTTAACCAGTGGATTTAAATCAATGCCTTCCCAACTTTTTCAAGTCACAACATGCAAAAGAAACAGAAATGAAGTTTTAATGACATTTGAAGATATTTTTATTGTTGCTAGTTGCTACCAGATAGGTTCTACTTTGTCACGTGGTTGCTATGAATTGAAATCAACTCTGTTGTACCCAACAACAATTACATTATGGCCAAATATGATTCTTTATCAAGACTTTTTATAATAATTCTGCTAAATTATGGGTGAATATAATAGTGAGAAACGCCTTTTTCTGTAGCTTTTTAAAATTAACTTTAATGAACATTTACAGAGACTTTGGATTTCCATTCATTCAGTATTGCATTTTTCTCTGGGCCCATCCCTTCCCCCAATTTACTCTTCTTTTTGAAAAGTAATAGAATAATTTTTTTATTGTTATACAATCCCTCCCCCCCCATGCACTCCACTATGCAGCCTTCCTTTAGGATTCCTGTCATGATAATAATACCTAATTATACATCACTTTTAAACAGTTCTCTGCCTCATCTGTTTCAATGCAGTATACGTTATTTGCCTCCTCTTTCTCAGTCTCCCCTCAACCTCAATGTTAGTTCCATTTTACAACAGTATCTGTTCCTATGTGACTGAGAGTATAATGTCCTCCAGGGTCATCTATTTTGAATAATTTTTCATGAGTTCTTTGTTTTTCAGTGCAGTGTAGTATTCCATTGTGTGAATATACCACAGCTTCTCTATCCATTTTGTTGTTGATGGGCACTTAGGTTGTTTCCAACTCTTTGCTTTTGTGAACAAAGCCTCAGTGAACATGGGTGTGCATGAGAAACTCTTCTGATCTTGAGTCCCTTCTGATGCACAGCGAGCCTCCATCTGGTTTCTCAGGCTGTAAACCTCAATGAGAGGAGACTGCCATCTTTCTCCCGTGGAGCGGATAGTGGATTTGAACCAAAGATGCATGTGACCCTTAGTTAGCAGAACAAAACTCTGCAGTAAACGCCAACAGAACTCCTTATTGACACAAACTTATTGTAAGCAAACAATTAAATTCTCTAGGGTGATTTAATCTATTTACAGTTGAAATCAGTTTTAAAAAATTATTTTTTCCCTTTTTTAAATAGGAAAATATAATATTTGAAACATATGAGATAATGTAAAAATATTTCTAATTCAATTAAACTTTTTCAGACAAAGCATTTAAATGAGTTTGTATTGTTAGAGGAACCATCCAATAGCTACATTGGTTTTGAAACCAGCAACCAGCAACCAGCAGGGGCTACTGGGTTGCATCAGTGAGCCTGTCTGATCCTGTGCCTTCCTCATTATCGGTGTTGTGATTAAATCCATCCCTGCAGTCATTCTGTCATCAATCCATCTCCATGAAGGTCTTCCTCTTCTTCTCTGACCCTCCATTTCCCTAAGTATCATGTCTTTTTTCAAGGACTGGCTTATCCTAATACTGCTTAAAGTACGTGAGACAAGGAACACTTTGCTTCTAAGGAGAATTCTGGTTGTGTTTCTTTTAAGACACATTTGTTTGATCTTTTGGCAGTTTATTCAATATTCTTTGCCAACACTAACATTCAAAGGCATCAGTTCTTTTCATCTACTAGAAAACTATGAATTAATTCTTCCTTATTAATTATCCCACTTTCACATGCAGATGAAGGAATGGAAAATCCCATGACTTGAGGTAGGTATACACTAATCTTTAAAATACATCCTTGCTCTTTAATGCTTAAAAAAAGGCCTCAGGCAAGAGATTTACTCAGGACAAAAGCATTTGTCCATCATTTAATTTTTTGATTGCTGCTTCCATGAATGTTGCTTATAATTTTGAGTAAAATTAAATCCTTTGTAATATCAATCTCCCATCTCCATTTACATAAATAAAACAAAAATCCTCACCACTATATATTGTTGAGGTGTTATTCATACTGAAGGCTGTAGTATTTTAACATGTTCTGTACAGGTTTCAAGTCTTCTTCATTTTAAGCCAGAAAGTTTGTATTATCTGCATAACATAGGTTGTTGATGAGCCCTGCCTCAATCCTCATGCCTCATTCCTCTTCTTCATATAGCCCTGTTTCTTGGATTATTTGTTTGGTACAGAAATAAAATAGGTGTAGAAAAAGGATTCAACCCTGACGTACAACTTTCCTGATTTTAAAACATGCTGTTTCTTGGTGGCAATTAAAAGAGCAAATCAGCCATGAATATTATTTATAATTACAGATTTTGGGGTGTAAATTTCAGATGTGCCTGTCAATTGCTCTTCACCTTCAGTGTGCTGGAGGATGGATTGTATTCCTTGAATTCTGGGGACTCAATGTTCTTCAAACTCATTTCTGTATCCTTTCTGTGTAATAAGAAGCAGTGGGTCCTGCAACTGATAGTTGAAGCCAGTTTTAAGCATATCCAGGTGGTAGATCACAATTTGGTTTGCACTTATTATTCTGTGACAAAATGAGAGCTACAAAGATTACTCATGATCTCTTGTAAACATCTCTTGGGCTGTCCTCTGAGGATTCCCGGAGGAGCCTGCTGCTGGCTAGAGGTGCCCAAGTGATTTCTAGGTAGATCCAAGTCCCAGGGTGTTTCTCCAAGAATAAGGGGAACATCATTTCAGAAAGCTCTCTTAAATGAATAGGTACAATAAGAGGAGAGATGATGGTTTCAATGAATTAGGGAGTAAAAGATCAGATCCAGTAACTTAGAGCTGAAATCCTGGTGATGTTTTCTAAGTTTCAGAACTTTTTTCTTCTTTTGGTTGTTATTGTTAATCTTATATTAAAAACTTCATAAACTGCCAGGTTTACTTAGGCCAGTAAATCATTGAGCCTTATATTATTATTATTTTTTTAAATAGCATCATCACAACACTGAAACATAGTTCTCTTTAACTGAAGATGAAAAGCAAAATTCATTTTTTAAAAAATTATTATTAATTTTAATGAAAATTTACAGAGACTTTGGATTTCCATTCATTTATTGTTGCACTTTTCTCCCTGCTCACCTTCTTCCCCCCATTACACTCTTCTCAGGTCGACTCTACTATGCAGCCTTCATTCTGGACTCCTGTCATGACAATAATACCTAATACATATCCCTTTTATACAGCTTTCTCCCTCATCTGTTTCAATGCAGTATACATTAGTTATCCCATCTTTCTCAGTCTCCCCCCAACCCCAATGTCAGTGGCACTATGCAGTATCTGTCCTTTTGTAACTGAGATACTTCACCCAGCATAACGTCCTCCAGGGGCACCCATTTTGAATGTTATGGTATGAGCTCCTTGTTTCTCAATGCAGTGCAGCATAGTATTCCACTGTGTGAATATACCACAGCTTCTCTATCCATTCATTTGTTGACGGGCACTTAGATTGTTTCCAACTCCTTGCTATTATGAACAAAGCCACGAAAAACATGGGTGTGCATATATCTGCTTAGTGGCAGTTATGGTCTCTTTGGAGTATATTCCAAGTAATGGAATTGCTGGGTCAAATGGTATCTCTATTTGCAACTTTTTGAGAAAGCGCCTTACCACATTACACAGTGGTTACACCATTTTACACTTCCATCAACAGTGAATAAGGGTTCCAGTTTTTCCACAACCTCGCCAGCATTTGTTGTTCTGTTAAATTTTGCTATTCATCTGGGGTGAGATGATATCTGTAAAAACAATATTCTTAACTTATCTTAGCAATCTATTATAGATCAGTTATCTATGAATTGAGTCAATCTTTGATCTACTGTAATACCAATATTTTTTTGAAGGTCACAGAAAAATCTTTAAATGTGATAGCTAGATGGAAGAAAAACAACTATTGTAGTCTAAAGAGGCTCTTGTCTATCTTCTAAATACTCTCTTCAAGAGAGTGGTGGCTTTAACAGGAGAATATATGAATGACTGAGTAGGAAAATCCTTCCAAATATAGAATTAGCCCTGCATAATTAGGCATTGGTAAAGCCAGAGATGTTGAAAGTATAAAGCCCTTATGTGCTTATATATAAAACTCATTTTTCTTTAAGAGTGATTATTTCTATTTATTCAGTATCTTCAGATGTTAGATGGAATTGCACCTTTCAGTATCTTGAGGTGATTTGCTTTGGGCAAAGAAATGTACACAGAAGTGATGTGAGTCATTTCCAAATAAAAGCTGTAAGAGTAAATGTACAATCAACCAATTTCCTTAGATGTTTGAACATAGTATTTTGTACATAGTCTCCCTTTATCTAGGATGCCTAAGAGTGGATGTCATAGTACCAAATGAATCTGTCAGTACTAAGGAAGAGGTTATAAACCAAATATTAAGAACTTATGTTACCTGCTTTTACTTGAATTTGACAAGCTATTACAAGAGAGAATGCCAGAAAAGAATAGGTCTGCTTATGAGCAGAAATTAAATGGAATACAGCAAGTCTCTAAATTTAGGAATTTACAGAGTTAGGTGAGGTAACAAAGCAGTAACCACCATTTTAAATTAAAAAATCATAAGGCCTTAGAAAGTCAGCCATATGATAAGGCTAAAACCAATTGTTTGATCATTATAATCTACTGCAATTGTGTTGAATCTGACTTGTGGGTTTTCTTAGGTTGTATATCCAAACCTATTAAATGTTTATTTCATGTGTACAAATGGAAGAATTCTAGGTTGAATAAATTCTAGGTCAAGCCCTTCCAGAAGATAGAATTAGCCTTGTGTGGTTAGTCTAACTAGATTCTTTAGAATAAATATTTATGGACCTCCTAAATCAATCCCCCTGTCTTGGGCTAGTTTACAGATCTGCAACCCCTTGAATGAAATAGGGCCTGGGTCCCTTTGAAGAAGAATCCCATTACATTTCCAAAATCGATACTGTTAATTCTTCCTCTTAAATTCCTCAAAGAGGAATTCCTAAAAGGACAGGATTCCTAAAAGAATTCCTCAAAGGAATGTGAAACCTTTTTTTATTAATGACTATTCACTAGGGAGAAGTAAATAATCAGAATTTTCAGGGATTACTGAACACCAGTTTGGAATTTATGATGCTAATTCCAAGAGAACTAAAATGTGATAGTGGCCCTAGTCAGTGGAAAGGCAGGCAAGTTTCAGGTTATTAGTGAAGTCTTAGGTACATCTCACCATGGGTTCATGAGCCCACCTTTTTTTCCAAAAGCAGAAAGAGAGACTTGAACACTGTCACCAAGGAGAGATAGGAGCAGAGTATTTGGACTCAGAATTCCTGCGCTGGAAACAGTGAACAATGAGAAGAAGCAGCCCCAGGAACAATAGAACCAAGATATCAGCAGAGAAAAACAGGGCTTCTTGGCTCATGTAACAAAGCTGAATGTCTTTTGGGTAGGAGGCTTGTTGTAGCATACAGCACCTTTGGGCATTTGGTGGAGTTAGGTTGACTGAACCACAGAGCAAGAAAGTGGGATCGAGGCTCAGTGGTGGAATGGAGTGTTTCTGGGAATTTACTAGCAGAGCAACCATTGCTAGGGCAAGGCAGAGACTAGACAGGCCCCCAGATTTCAAGAGGGGTGGAAAGATGCCTGCACAACTGAGAAAAGGCTGTCAAAACTGTACCCCAAGTTGTTTGTGACCCTGAAATATAGCCTGTTACTTCCATAATAAACTCCATAATAGAAATCATTTTCTGTGAGTTCTTTGTAGTAACTGCAATGAATTATCAAATTCTGTAAAGGAGTGGCAACTAGTAGAGGAAGTGAAACTAGTACCAGAACTCATTAAAGAAAAGGTAAGGGTAAGGAATTATGTCTGTTGTTATTATTGTTAGGTGCTGTTGAGTTGAATACAACTCATAGTGTATATGAGTTCATATGTTCATAGTGACACTATGAACATCAGATCTGAATCCTGTCCTATTTTATGTCATTCTCATCTCTGATAGACTGGAACCCCTTTATACAGTCATTTTGTCAAATCCATCTTGTTGACCTTTCTAAGCATGCTATTAATTTCCAAGGAATAATAGCCTCTTCTAGCAACATGTCCAAAGTATGAGAGATGAAGCTTTGCCCTCCTTGCTTCCAAGGAACAGTCTGACTGCACTTTTCCCAAGATTCGTTTAGCAATCCATGAGATATCTGGACTCCTCTCCAAAGCCACAAATCAAAGGCCTCAATTCTTCTGTCATCCTTATTCATTATTCATCTCTTAAATGCAAAGCAAGTGACAGAAAAGATCACAGCCTGAATCAGGCAAACCTTAGTCTTCAAACTGACATCATTGTTCTTCTGTGTTTTGGAGAGGTCCCTGACAATAGACTTGCCTAAAGCAATGCATCTCCTGATATCCTGACCGCTTGTACCAAAAGTGTTGATTGTAGATCCAAGCAAGATGAAATTATTGATAGTTTCAAACTTCCTTCACTTATCATGATACTGCTTATTGGCCCAGCGGTAAGGACATCTATTTTTCTTTTAAATAATTTTTTTATTTTAATAGTGATTTTAACAAATGCTTACAGAAAGGTTAGGTTTTCATTCATTCATTCATTCATTCATTGTTGTACATTTAATCTCCTCTCTCTCCCTTTTCCTAGTTCACTTTTTAAAAAAATTTGTTCATTGTTGCATAATTACACCACCACCCCCGTCCTCTTTTCAATGTACCTCTTATTCTTGGCTGTTATACATATACTGCCTAAGCATATACTCTTTTTAAACAGTTCTTCCTTCATCTGTTCCAATGCAGTGCTCGTTATTTATCCCGTTTTCTTAGTTTCCCCCCAACTCCCATGCCAGTCTTATTTTATAACAGTGGTGTTATACAGTATTTGTCCTTTTGTGACTGAGATATTTCACCCAGCATAATGTCCTCCAGGGTCACTCATGTTGTATAATATTTTACGAGCTCTTTTTCATTTTATGAGTTTTTCAGTGCTGCATTGTATTCCATTGTGTAAACAGACCACCGTTTTTCTATCCATTCATTTGTTGATGGACACTTGGGTTACTTCCATCTTTTTGCTATTGTAGATAACACAAAAATAAATGTGGGTGTGTGTATATCTGAATCACAGCTGACATTATTGGTCCTTCAGCAGATTTGTAGAAGCAGCTAATCACACAGGAATAGATTGTACATCTTTCTCCCTTAAAGCAGCTGGTGGAATCAAACCATTTTCTTTTGGGTTAGAAGCACAATTTTTACCACTGGATCATTAGATTTGCAAAATGAAAGACTGATAGCAATTTTTTTCAAAATAAAGAAACCGCATGCTTCTAAGTGAATATGTATTTCTTTCCAAGCCAGAAGGAGAAAAAGCTCAAGCTTCAGTTTGAATAGGCAGTATTTCTGTGTTCTACCAATATTATCAAAGTTTTAAATCTCTTAGGTCAAGTTTAAGGCCAGCTATCTTGTTAAATCATCTATAGAAATTTTCAAACGTACACTGGGAGAGAGAGAGAAATCATGTAAGATTTCCATATGAAAAAGCAGAATTGATCTGAAGTATATTTTCAACTTTTTGTATTTTCTTTGATTCATACAATTCTTAAGGATGTAGTCATATCAAAACAATATTATAAGAGACAGCAGGAGTATTCAACTGTCAAAAAAAGTAGAAATCTTATATTCAGAAAGATAGGGATTCATCCAGCTCCACAATTATTAACATTATACTTTTTGTCGGGTGATTTAACCTTTCCAAGTCTGTTTCCTTATTATGACATTGATTCAACAATGATACCAAACAAAAATAAAGTTATTACGTCTGATACAGGCCATGGTCTTTGCTATCACTTGTTATGCATCAGAGAGTTGGACAATGACTAAGGAGGATAGAAGGAGAATTGATGCCTTTGAGCTGTGGTGCTGGAGAAGAGTATTGAGGGTACCATGGACTGCTAGAAAAACAAACAGATTCATCCTAGAAAGGGTCAAACTGGGCTGCTCCTTGGATGCAAGGATTCTAAGACTCTGTCTAACATACTTTGGACATGTTGTAAGGAGGGACAGTTCCTTGGAGAGGGACATCATGCTTGGTAGGGTGGAGGGACAGCACAGAAGGGGAAGGCCCCCTATGAGGTGAATTGATTCAGTGATTGGGGTAATCGGGATGGGTGTGTCAGAGATGGTGTAATAAACAAAGTTTAGGGATGTTGTACATAGGGTCGTTATGAGTCGCAAGCAACTCGACGGCACATAACAACAACAACAATGGAGTCTATTTCAGCACAAGAAATCCTCCTTCCAGTTTCTAGGACTATAAAACTTGCTGGAAGAAAATGTCTTATCTTTATCCTAGAGAATCTGGTGTGTACAAACTGTCCATCTTTCGGTTAGCCACTCATTATTTAATCCACAGTGCCACCGGAATAGCAATGTCAACCTCATGGTTTAATTGTGAAGATTTTAAAAATGGACAACGCACATGTTTGAACAAGTATAAAGCACTTGAACATGGCCATATAACTATCAATTTGAGGTCTTCTTTTTTGCATTTAGGCACACCTTAGAAATATTGCAAGTTCTAGACCACCACAATAAAGCAAACACTAAAATAAAACAAGTCATATATAATTTGGTTTCTTCTCTGACCCCGATATATATATAAAAGTTATGTTCAACTTATATTGTAGTCTCATTCAAAACCCAAACTCCCAAACAGCTATGAAATATCATCTCACCCCATTAAGAATAGCAAAATTTAACAGAGTAGCAAAAAACAAATGCTGGTGAGGTTGCGGAGAAACCGGAACCCTTATTCACTGTTGGTGGAGTGTAAAATGGTGCAACCACTATGGAAGGCTGTATGGTGCTTTCTCAAAAAGTTGCAAATAGAAATACCATTTGAACCAGCAATTCCTCTACTGGGAATATACCCCAAAGAGACCATAACTGACATCCAAGCAGATATATGCACACCCATGTTGTGGTTTTGTTCACAAAAGCAAAGAGTTGGAAACAACCTGAGTGCCCATCAACCAACGAATGGATAGAGAAACTCTGGTATAATCACATAATGGAATGCTACGCTGCATAGAAAAACAAGGAACTCATGCTATATTATTGAAAATGGGTGACCCTGGAGGACATTATGCTGACTGAAATATCTCAGTCACAAAAGGACAGGTGCTGCTTGGTGCCTCTATTGTAGAACGGGACTGACATCAGGGTTGGGAAAAATTGGATAAATTATGTAGACTGGATTGAAACAGATGAGGGAGAGAATAGTTTAAAAGCGATATGTGATTGGATATTATGGTCATGATAAGAGTCCAGAACGAAGGCTGCATAGTGGAGTATACTCGGGGAGGGGGGTGACGAGGGGATTGTATACCAATGAAAGAATTTTTCTTTTATTTTTCAAAGAGAAGAGCGAACTGGGGGGGGGGGGGGGTGGGCAGGGAGAAAAATGCAACAATGAATGAATGGAAATCCAAAATCTGTATAAACGTTCATGAAAATGAATAAGTTTTTTTAAAAACCCCAAACTCATCACTGTCAAGTTAGAATTGATTCATAAGTGATGCCCCAGCAGGTTTCAGAGGCTGTAAGTTGCACAGAGGGGTTTGTTCATCTTTCTTTCATAGAACAGATAATGGATTTGAACTTCTTCCCTATGGGTTGGTAGTGCAACTCCTTACCATTAAGCAACAATACCTCCCTCTTAGGTGTGAAATGGCATCATGAAAAAGTTTGAAATATAGTAAGAATTGCCAAAATGTTGCACAAAGACATAGAGTAAGCACACATTGTCGAAAAATTGATGCCAAGAGATTTACTTGTTGCAGGGTTATCGCAAACCTTCTAATAGTAAAAAAGTCAATATCTGTTATGTTCTGTAAAGGTAAGAACAATGAAATGAGGCATGCTTGCATAAATTTAAGTGTTAAATCCATATGCAAGATACAAATATGCTATAATTCTAACTGAAGGGAAATACACAAACTTCCGAATTTCAAGTTTCATATTGGTAAGATTTTACATAGATTTCTTTTCTTTAACTTACATAAGCATCTCTTTGAAAATACAATATTGTGATACACATACAAAAATATGGCTTTTAAGATTCAAAATTAATGTTTATAGGAAGCTCAAATTATATACAAAAGTTTACTATTTCCATTTAAAATTTATCTGTAAAATACAACATTTTCCTTTCATTTGCACACATTTTTTTTAATTGGGAAAAACATATTGGGGGTACAAGGAGGTGAGGGTTGGGGGCAGAAGGGTGAGGATGGGCCAGGATGCAGTTGCAGAGC
>NW_006399757.1:8306468-8318690 GCF_000299155.1 Elephantulus edwardii | reverse complement strand
AAAATATGTGGTGCATTTAGGATGTTGGTCCTCTTGTGCATGCTGCCACTGTTTAGGTCATCAGACTCACAGTGACTTTCAGCAATCCATTGTATAGGTAATCGTCCTCTTTGGCCTGTCCAAGGAAACCCAAACCTGCAGATGGTGGGCATGCATCCCATCCCCCACCTCCTACACAGGCAGCCAGCATGGGAGGCCTGCGGGAGGCACACCCCCCACCGGAGGGGTGGCCGTTGGGGGCATGTCCCCCCACCCTGCTGCATGGGTGCTCAGTGGGTGCTCAGCCCCTCTTGTGTAGGCGGCCAGAGGGCTCCCACTTCCCCCACAGCCACCATCCTGGCTCCAAGAATTCTCTCCAGACCAAGTCCACCTTGCGGCAGTGTGGTGGCTTCATTGTACAAGTCTTGACGAGGGCCGGTGCCCAGCATCCATCTTGGGTGGGGAATCCATTGGTTCCAGCTGTGGAAGCCTCATGGCGCTGCAGTGGCTGTGCAGTGCGCGTGGGTTCTGCAGGTGGGGGGGTTGGGAGCCACGAGACTCACCCATTTCTCCTTGGGAATCCTTGAATTCCTGTTGTTGAGCCTCTGTCTTGACTGAGGGCCAGTCATCAACTGTTTAAGTGTTCAATTATCAATAAGTTGAAGTCTGTGGAAGCCCATAATGGCCCTGCTTTAAGTGGTTCGCTGCTCCTGCAGCTCACCACGCTCTCTCTGCCTCTGCCGCCATCTTGGATCTCCCCATTTGCACACATTTTATCTCTCACTGATTAAATAATTTACCAAATCAGCTTGAATTTGTCAGCTCTATTAGGTGAGGATAGCAACTGAATTATTTGGGGGCTAATTTGCATAGTAAGTAAATGAAATTTTTATGCTATATAAAATATCAGGTATAAACAAACATTAGTTCAAGAAAAGATAAGATTTCTATATACCTGTGGGTTGTTGATGAGTCTATGAGTCATAACAACAACATATATATATATAACAACAATAGTAACTAATCATTAATCCCTGAATTGTACATGTAAGAAAGTCACCTGATAGTCAAATGAAGGATGTTTATATATATTATATCTCATCTTTTTTTATAGGGAGCTCTGGTGGCTTAGTAGGGTATTGTGCTGCAAAGAATGTGATTCAAGCACTGGCTCTGCAGGAGAAAGCTGGACAATCTCCTCTCTTTTTTTAAAAAAAATTTTATTATTAATTTCAATGAAAATTTACAGAGACTTTGGATTTCCATTTATTCATTGTTGCACTTGGACAATCATCTCTTGTGTGATTTACTGCCTCAGAACTTGCCAGAGAGGCAGCTATATAGGTCAGTGCAGACTTGATGGTACACAACAATATCAATATATTTTTATGCAAATAATGCACCTTATATATGTTTTTTGCCAACTGCTCCACTTACTCCCAGAAATGTTTTCTTTGATGCTATGATGTCAGTCCCCCCCTACATGTTACTGTAAAATAAAGAATAATGTGTTTACAAAACTATCTCCTTGTTTGGCAAACAGCACACACACACACACACACACACACACAAACACACACACAAACACACACACACACAGGTCCTCATTGCCGTAAAGTTGGAACCAACTTACAGTTGATCATCCATTGGGTTTTTGAGGCTGAAGGTGGCATATTTTTAATATATATTTTTTGTAGTAAATATTTTTTTATTTCAAGCAAGATTTGTTAATTTTTCAGGTTTTTTTAATGTAAGCTTTTTATTTTATGCTGATTTACTTAAAAAAATGTGTGCTCCCATTCTACACCCCCCTTGGATCCTCATACATGTTTTACTAGTTATTTACAGTATTTGTCCTTATGCAATTGAGTTAGTTCACTTAGCATAATGCTCTCCAGTCCCTCCCAAGTTAGGTAGTGATTTACAAAATCATGTGTTTTAACTTTCCCTGCAATTCCAAAGGCGCACAGTGTGAGTCCACCAACTGCTCCACTGGAGACGGATGAGTGATCTCCTCTCGTGTGATTTACTGCCTCTGAAAACCTGCTGGAGGGTCAGCTATGAGTCAGTTCTGACATGACAGCACCCAATAACAACAAAAATAGTACCAAGAGTATTGATTTTAGAGCTAAGTAAGATGAAATAGTTGGCAATTTCATCTTTTCTCCATCTATTGTGATATTGGCCCAGTGGTGAGTACTTTTCTTGATGTTGAGATGTGATCTACATTGGAGGCTGTAGTTTTTTTATTTTTTGTACCAGTAAGCAAGGTACAACACAAGTTGTTGATGAGTCTTCCTCCAATGCCATGTTCTTCTTTATAAAGTGAGGTTTTTCGGCTTTTGTTCAGCATACATACTGAATGTTGTTGTTGTTGTTGATTGCCTTCAGGTCAAGCATGATTCATAGTAACCATATGAACAAAAGGCGTGAAGCCCCTGTACAACTATCAACATTTATCCAAGTTCATAGAGTTTCTGGAGGCATATTGTTTAGGAAGTGGATGCCACTCCTGCTTCCAAACCTGTCATAGTATGTTATTGTTGTTATGTCCTGTTGAGTCACCTGCGATATATAGTGACCCTTTGTACAGAAGCTCTGAACCCTTCCGTCCGAAGCCAGTCTCACTAATTCCAACACACCAACCCCCAATGCCTCAGTTACTCTATCAATCCATCTCATCCGGGGTCTTCCCCTCCTGGGATGTCCATCCACCTTTCCAAGCATAATGTCCTTCTCCAAGAACTGGTCTCTCCTGGCCACCTGCCTAAAGTAAGTGAGGTGGGGCTTCAAAATCCTAATCTCCAAGGAAAGACTTAGTTTCATCCTCTCCAAGACCTATTCATTTTCTTGGCAGTCCATGGTATGTTCAAGACTCTTTGACAGCACCATAACCCAAAGGCACCTATTCTTCTGTCATCCTTAGTCATTGTCCAACTCCCTGAAGCACCCCTTTGTATCCAGACTGACATAGTTTCTCTTCAGCACTCTGGAGGGGTTCATGACAGCAGGTTTTCCCAATAATACAAACCTAATTCATACATTTCTTGATTTTAAAGCAAGTGTTCAGGTCTTTCATTCATAGGGTCACTCTGAGTTGCCTATGACTTGACGGCACTTAACAATAACAACAACAACAACAACAACAGCAGCAGCAGCAGCAGCAAACAACAACAACAACGAGAAAGCTGTTTTTAGTGGACAGAAAGTGATGCTACCAAGCCAAACGTGGGTTACCATAATATGTGACCCCCCAGGTCTATTTTTAATTGTTTTTGGTCAAACACTCTTCTAGGTCAGATCGCCCTGGTATGCCCAGTTGCTGTCCAGAGGTAACTCATGTTTGCTATGATGCTGAACACTGTGACATTGATGTGTCAGATGTGATAATGGTTACTCATGGTGGACAGTGTTTGGTGGAGCTTCCTAATTAAAACAAGCTTGGAAGCAGTAGTGGCATCCACTTCCAAAATAACTGGCCTCTGGAAACCCAATGAACCTGGAGAGAGGATGAAAGTTATACAAGTGCTCAGGTCTCTCACTCATAGGGACACTATGAGTGGCCTGTGACTCAATGGCACTTAACAACAACAACAACAACAACAACAACAACAACAACAACAGTATTTACTTGCTCTATTTGAACAACAACCTCTTGTTCTACCTCTAGGTTTTGCATGAGCACAGTTAAGTATTCTTATATTCCCATTCTTCTCATTATTGGCCATAATATGTTGGCATCCACACATTCAAATCCCTTTACATTGTTGATAAAGCAGAAATAGACATCCTTTGGTATTCTCTGTTTTCAACCAAGATCCATTTGACACCAGTTTGGATAGCCCTAGTACCCTGTTCTCTTAAATATCCAGCTTAACTTTCTTGTAGTTCTCTCTCTTCATGTAACATCCTAGCATTTTTTCATAAGCTTCAGTAAGATTTTGTTTGCATGTGATGTTAATGATATTGGTCCATAATTTGCACATTTTATTGGATCACCTTTTGGGGGAATGGGAATAAATAATTGATTTGTCCCAGTCTGTTGGTCAGATGTCTGTCTTTCAGATTTTTTTTTTTGCACAGCCCAGTCAGCACATCCAGAGTTGCATCTGTTTTTTAGGAATATGTAAATTGGTATTCTATAAATTCCTGGGTTGGTGTTTGTTTGTTTTTTCCCCTTCTTTTTGAGACAGTGTCTCAATGTCTTTCTTCCATCTTCTTTTGATGCTTCCTGGATCATTGAAGATTTCCTCCAAGCATATTTTAGTATTACAATAAGAGGTTCGAATTTATTTTTCAGTTCTTTCAGACTGAGGAATACTGAGCAGGTTTTCCATTTTGATTTTCTGACTCCAGTTCTTTGCACATTTCATGATAATACTTTGCTTTGTCTTCTTGGATCTTCCCATTGTAACATCTTCCTTCAGTCCTGCAGCAAGCTTGGATGGAGGTCCCTAGCTCTAGCTTTGGCTCTGTAGGGCAGTGGGCCCAGGTCAACTCTGTTTCATATTGGTCTCTGGTTCTTTGCTGAGGCCTCTGCTGCTCTCATGTAGGTCTCAATCCCACTGGCTTGGATATCTCTGATTTGGCAAGACACATGTTCCAGTCTCTACTTCTTCCTGGTTGATAATAAGATTCCTTTCTTCACTGCTAAAACCAGCTCAATTTAGATTTGATAGGATGGAAAAAACTGACCATTCCCATCATGATTAGTTCATATATAGACACACACCTTATATCATGTTTCCACCTGGTTGTGTGGTAATAGTCAAAGTTAATGGCTAGCAAAGCCATTTTGAACAATGTGTCCATGATATTTTGAGAGTATGAAAACATTCAGGGATACACTATTTCATCCATAACACCAAAGTTTTAGGATAATTATCTGTACAGAAAATGACTTTCACTCATTTTAATTTTAACATCCACTAGTGCATCTTGTGGAACCAAACAAACTGAAGTTATCTCGATCTCTTCTCCATCCATCATGAAGCTGCTTATTGGCCCAGGGGTGAGAATCTTTCTTTTCTTGATGTTGAGTTTCGATCCATATTGAAGACTAAAGTCCTTGATCTCTGAAGCAAATGCCTTATACCCTCCTCAGTTTCAGCAAGTAAGATTGTGTTATCTGCATAATGTAGGTTATTGATAAGTCTTCCTCCAATCCTGATGCCTCATAAAGCCAACCCTCTGGAATGATCTGTTCTGCATATAGATTTTAAAGGTGTGGAGACAGGATGTATCCCTGATGCACACCTTTCTGAACCATGTAGTGTTTCCCTGCTCTATTCTGACTACTGCTTCTTGTTCTAAGAACAGGTTTCACATGAGTACAATTACGTTTCTGGGATTCCCATTATTCTCAAAGTTAGCCACAATTTGTTGTGATCCACACAGTCAAATGTCTTTGCGTAGTCAACTCATGGCATCAGCAATCAGGAAATCAAAAGGTGAATTGCATTGGGAAAATCTGCTCTCAGGGACATCTCTAGAGTACTGAAGAGCAATGATGTCTGGAAACTAAGGTGCACCTTATCCAAGCCATGGTCTTTGCAATTACTCATTATGCATCCAAGAACTGGACATAAACGAAGGATTATAGAAGGATCAGTGCCTTTGACTCCAGGTGCTGGAACAGAGTTTTGAACATAGCATGGACTGCCAAAAGAACAAACAGATCTGTGCTGGAGAGGGTGAAACCAGGATGATCTCTAGAAGCAAGAATTTTGAGGCTCCATCTCACATACTTTGGGCACATGGCCAGGAGCGACAAGTTCTTGGAGAAGGACATCATGCTTGGAATGGTGGAGAGACAAAGCAGGAGAGAAAGAATGAAAATGGATGAGATGGATTGACTCAGTGACTGAAGCAACCGGATTAGGTCTATCTGAAATGATGAGATTGACTCAGGATAGGGCAGATTTCAGATCTAATGTACATAGGGTTGCTACAGGTGACTCGATGGCACACAACAACAACCATCCATCTCGACTGATTAATTATGATGATGAAAGTCCATCATTTCCACTAGTTTATTAATACCATCATTCAACTAAGAATAAAAGTGTTATCTCATATTTTAAAACATATAAAATTAATTTATAGATTTTTACTTATAAAGCATGTATTATTTAGTGATAAGGATTTCGTAGAAATTCTCCTCTGGATTATTTTTGTGTTTCTTCAGGAAAATAGGAAACAATATCAACAATTCAGAGTAAGCATTGTCGAAAAGATGTAAACTTGAGGGATAAGAAAGCATAAAGTAATGAGTGAGAAGAAAAGGGAAGTGAATGAACTAAAAGATATGGGCAGCTAAGCACCTCCATGAGGTTAGTGGTCAAGAAATAAAAATGTTGTTTTATTGTTATATGGTATCAAATAAAATACAACTCGTAGTGACCCTATGAACAATAGATCAGAACACTGTCTTGTCTCGTGCGATCCACAACATCTCTTATACACTTGAGTCCATTGCAGCAGTCACTGTGATAATCCATCTTGTTAAGGGTCTTCCCCTCCTTTGCTGACCGACCCTTCACCTTCCCAAGCATGATGTCCCTTTCTAATGAATAGCTCTCCTTTGGCCAAAGCATGTGATAGGAAGCTTAGCCATCTTTGCATCCAAGGAACATTCTGGTTGTACTTTTTCACCTGTTTGGTTTTTTGGCAGTCCATGGATATTCAACCTTCTTCTCCAAAACCGCAACTCAAAGGCATGAATTCTTTTTCTGTCATCTTTTTCAATGTTTAGCTCTCAGACACCTAGCAGTTGATGGAAATGACCATGACCTGAATCAGCATACCTTATTCTTCAAACTAGCATCATTGTTTCTCTGTACTTTTAGTGGTCTCTGATAGTAGAATTGCCTAATCCAATATGTCTCCTGATCTTCTGACTGCTGGTACCAACAGTGTTGTGTGTGGATCCACATAAGATGAAATGGTTGAATATTTTAATTATCATGATATTGCTTATTGGTCCAGTGGTGAAGAGTTCTGCCTTATTGATGTTGAGCTGCAATTCATATTGACAGTTCAATTGAAATGCTTTCTTTAAATAACTGAGAGCCCATGGTGTTTCTCTCCCAAGTGAATGTTTTTAGCAAACAGAAATCTGTTTATTTACTTAGTTTAGTTAAGGAGGTCATCAGCCTGAATTTAGGCTGCCTATTCTAGGGGAAGATTTCCTCTTTTGGGTCTGGAGGAAACTTTTTTCTGTTTTGAACTTCTGCTCCTGGATGATCTACATGTGCCTTGATATCTCTCTTCCTTTTATTTCTACTTCTTCATGTCTTGTTTAACCTCTTTTATATCTCAAAAGAGACTGATAAAAGACACAGTACTCAATGCTTTTATAAACATAACAAAGAAAAGTAATTCTCAAATTGAATTATAACCACGATAGAAAAGTTAAGCCTTATAAAATGTATTTATAAAATGTCATCCTTAAAACCAAGGGATTAAGATAATAATTTATAAGATCATTAAAATAATAAAAATTACTATATAAGTATTATTAGAAAGAATAACAGAAAAAGGAGAGGATTATATGATCTAGTGAAAAGAATAGAGTTAGGTTTCCATTTAAAAGGAAGAATAGGAAAATGACCTGAAAACGGTAATTGAGGAGTAAGAAGGAAAACAATGCTGTAAAAAGGTGTATAGAGAAAAACATTTCTCATGAAATTTCTTTAAAAATAATCTTGATTGGGGGGAGGGAGTGGGCAGGGGAAAAAAGTGCAATAATGAATGACTTGAAACTCCAAGTCTTTGTAAATTTTCATTAAAATTAATAAAAAATGTAAAAAAAATCGTAATCAAAATTAGCATCTAAATCTGAAAATATTATTGATTTTATTATGGCTAAAATGTAAAAAAATATGGAAATGTGGATTTAAGGAGGCCAAGTATTATTTTAATTTTCTTCTACTTTTTTTGGTTTTGTTCACTGTTATATCTCAAATTTCTAGAACAATGCCTCAGAACATAACAGATAGTAAATAACTAGTTGTTGAAGTATTAAATGAATAAATATAAGGTGAAGAAAGTTAGTCTTTGTGATTTTTGAAGGAATTCACGCCTTCCCCTTTAATTAAAGAAGTAGGAGGAATACAGAAATTACCAAACTCATCATCTTCATTGCTGATTCATGCCTTAAGGATTGGTGGAGACAGAATGATGAGTTGAATGATGGATCTAGAGAGCAAACTTTACCAGCATGTCAATACTCTTTGGATGCATGCCACACTTTCAATTAAAGATTGACTTTCAAATAATTGGCTGCTCTTAACAAGTCACAAAATGGAGCTTGATTACATGATATTACATTGTTGTTGTTGTTTTGTGCCATCGAGTTGCATGAGACTCATAGTGACCCTTTGTACAAGAGCCCTAAACCCTGCTCTATCTTGTGCCAACATCACTGTCTCTGACACCCCTAATCCCATTACTCAAATCACTCCATCTCATCAATCTATCTTATCGAGGGTTTTCCTCTCTTGCATTGTCTCTTCACCCTCTCAAACATGATGTCCTTCTCCAAGGAGAAGATAAGTTAGTCTAATGTCTCTCAAACTATGGAATCCTAGCCTGTCCAAATTAATACATTACATCAACTATCACACTTCATATCATGTCCTTGGATATGATGACACTACTGTCTTAACTGTGATGATCTACATGGGCCCAAATAGTTCTTTTGAGATTTTACTTTCTCACCTTCATATTCCAGAGTGATTCCAGATCCTAGCACTTAGAGATGCAGTTTTTTACTTATAGAACATTTGGTGGAAGATCTATTAACAATCTGTGTTATGCAGATGACACAACCATGCTTGCTGAAACTGAGGAGGAACTCATGCACTTGCTGCGAAGGGTCAAGGACTGCAGCCTTCAGTATGGACTGAGGCTCAATGTCAAGAAGACAAAGATTCTCACCACTGGACCAATTGGCAGCTTCAGGATGGATGGCGAAGAGATTGAGATTGTTCACAGCTTCAGTTTGCTCGGCTCCACAGTCAACACTCTTGGCACCAGCAGTCAGGAAATCAAAAAGCGTATCGCGATGGGAAAGTCTGCTGTTAGGGACCCCTCTAAAGTACTCAGGAGCAACAGTGTCTCTCTGGAGACTAAAGTGTGCCTGATACAAGCCATGGTATTTGCAATCGCTTGTTATGCATCAGAGAGTTGGGCAATGACTAGGGAGGACAGAAGGAGAGTGGATGCTTTTGAGCTGTGGTGCTGGAGAAGAGTACTGAATGTACCATGGACTGCCAGGAAAACAAACAGATTCATCTTGGAGAGGATTAAAGCAAGCTACTCCTTGGAGGCAAGGATTCTGGGGCTTCGTCTGACATACTTTGGACATGTTGCCAGGAGGGATGGGACCTTGGAGAGGGACATCATGCTTGGGAGGGTGGAGGGACAGCGCAGGAAGGGAAGACCCTCTATGAGATGGATTGATTCGGTGACTGGGGTAATCGGGATGGGTGTGTCAGAGGCAGCGCGGTTGGTGCAGGATAGAGCAGGGTTTAGGGCTGTTGTGCATAGGGTCGCTATGAGTCGAAAACGACTCGACAGCACATAACAACAACAACAGAACATTGTATATACATTTTGGATAATATAGAAAACAATCAATGTTAACATTTCTTCTTCCATCTCTATTGTATCTTGTAATTATTTTCATTTGTGTTTAACTATTTGAATTTAAAGATAAATGATAAGCTTAGAATATTTTAAAAATATCATTTCAAGTAGTCACAAAATATACTCTGGTAGGTATGTACTATAAGTTATTTAAACACACCATGAGTGTTGGAAATTTAGGTTTTCTGCCATATCTTGCTTTAGAATATTTGTATGCTATGATTTTTAAGTGAGCATGCAGATAAAAGATTTGATACAATGTTTTGTTGTTCAAATGACTTTTCTAGGCCATTGCCTTTGACTTTTGTCACATGGCTAGGTGAGAACATGCAGACAAGTTGTGCAAAGCTACTCATGCTGGAATTGGCAATTTCCCCCATCACATCAGGTTTAAATTACGCTGATTGCAAACAAACTCAACTCATCACCAGAACACAGACTCTTAACTGGCTCTCCAGTGAGTTTTCAGAAGCTGTCAACAGCAGGGGAGGAGAGTCCTCATCTTTCTCCCCAGCGGCTTGAGGTATATTCAAAAGACCAGAGAGGCACTGCCTTTGGGTTAATAGCACACCTGTTGTATCAGAACTTTGGAAAATGGCTTTTCTATGGCTTTTCTTTTCATTGCCTCAGTCCTCTTGGGCCTTAATCTCCAGCTGCCTCAACTATGGACACATGGTTCACAGTTGATCAGCATCTTCAACATGCTCAACACCTGTGAGATCAGAGAGAGAAAGAGAGAGAGAGAGGAGAGATTGATTGAGGGAAGACTTCGGTGAGGCATAGCCTGATAGAACCCTGGAGATGGAGCCTAGTTAAAGGTTTTGATTCTAGACAACTGAAGGAAGAGTTCACATGGAGCTGCTATGAGATGATGCTTGACAGAGACTGAGAAAACCCAGAGGTTTCTTGCATTTGTGTGCTGCACTAACCCTGGGGACTCCAAATGTGTGGTATTCTTTTCCTCCCCTCACCCTCAACAACCTGTTTTCCTAATAAACTTCATAGATTTTGCAGCAGACATTGGACCTGGTGATTTATGAAAGTAGGTACAGCAGAATGGGGGACTATGTCTTACCAAGGATGTAACAGTTCTCCTTTGGGGAGGTAGTAGAAGTCAGATGTGGCCTTCCCCAAGTTGTCCCTGCTCCTTTCACAACTCTCTATGGACTCCGCCATTGAAGTAGGTTTAGAAGTAGAAAATAAAAATCTTGCTACCTGCAAAAGGAAAAAGCAGAGAATGCAAGGCAGTTCTTTCAGAACCAGAGTTTCCTGTGCCAATCAGACCAAGACATAAACCAGAGCAGCAGCAGCAGCAGCAGCAGCAGCAGCAGCGAAGCAGAGAATGAGGTAATACAGTGCTACACTGGTACTGCTGGCCCATGAAGGCCAGTCGGGGTCCTTCACTTTAGCCGATGGAGTAGTGAGGAGGGCTGAGAAAGACACCATTATTGGCTGTATTGACAGAGCTTTGTTATACTGGCCTAAATCTGTGAGTCTGAAAATCAAAGGCCTTGAGATCATGCTTGATAAGCTGTCCTAACTAAAAAAATTGTATCTTGTTGCAAATCTTGATTAGAATCTGTTAACTTCCCTGATAAACCCCCACAATTGCAGCTATGAGTTATACATGGCCATTGCAATGGATTGCAGGCTCAGTAGTAGAGTAGCAAGAGCTCTGGGAAAGAGAGTTAGTGTTAGAATTGGTAGAAGTAGTTGCAGGAGTGTGAGAGACATATTTAAAATCATGAAATGTGTTTTGTGCTGTGGACATTGCTGATGGGGACTGGTCCCCTTTGTATAGTTATTAGAGGTCAGATGCAGCCATCCCCATGACACGCATGCTTTTTTACTATGGAAGATGCAAAGGATTTGACTATATAGAGGGTATAGGTATCAGAGTTGGGCAAATAAGTTGAAGTATAAGTGAATGTCTTACAAAAATAGTACTATTAACCCTATTATGGCCATAACTTTAAAATTAAGTTCTAAATTCAGTCCCTGGGGGAAAAAAAGAACAGAATATGAGTGCCAATTATATATAGCCTTATATTGTATGTATATGGTGTAAAAACAACACACCAACTAATTCAATTCAGAAAAAAATGGGATTTTTTAGTAAATTTCTGATACGGTTTTGATTTGGGTTCTGTCATACTACTGATGGCTACTAGAGGGCAGCAAAAGCCTGGAACTGGCAGGGAAAACATTGACTTCAATAGGCTGAAGACATTCTAACTGGGGTTGGGAACTATCCTGGTTCAGGATGGATGGACAGATGATTTGGGCTCAGAATGGCTACAAAAGAGATCTTATTCAGAAACTTGAAGAGTCAACAAAATGAAAACATCGTAAAGGATTAGGTGCTTGATGTTGTTTTTGTAGTTGTTATGTGCCGTCGAGTCGTTTGCTACTCATAGCTACCCTATGTACAACAGCCCTAAACCCTGCTCTATCCTGTGCCAATCACACTGACTCTGACACAACCATCCCGATTACCCCAGTCACTGAATCAATCCACCTCATAGAGGGTCTTCCCCTCTTGTGCCGTCCCTCCACCCTCCCAAGCATGATGTCCCTCTCCAAGGACCTGTC
>NW_006399757.1:8274323-8305393 GCF_000299155.1 Elephantulus edwardii | reverse complement strand
TTTAGAAGGGGTCGTGGTACTAGGGATATTGTTGCTGATGTTAGATGGAACTTAGCTGAAAGCAGGGAATACCACAAGAATGTGTATCTGTGTTTCATTGATTATGCAAAGGTGTTTGACTGTGTGGATCATAACAAACTGTGGTGACTCTGAGAAGAATGAGAATCCCAGAACATTTAATCGTGCTAATGCGAAACGTATACTTGGACCAAGAGGCAGAACAGAGCAGGGCAACACTGAATGGTTCAAAATTGGGAAGGGTGTACACCAGGGATATGTCCTATCTCCATACCTTTTCAACCTGTATGTAGAGCAGATTATCTGAGAGGCTGGACTCTATGAGGAGAATTGTGGCATCAGGTTTGGTGGAAGATCTATTAACAATCTGTGTTATGCAGATGACACAAGTGCTTGATAGATATGTTAAATCTTTCTGAAACTAGACAAGATTGAAACTATAGATAAAAACTGGAAGAGTCCTAAATTTAAGTAAAAAACCTTGAGTTGCCTTGAGTTATCCTTTTGAAGTAGAGGGTGGAGTTAAAGTTGTGGCAAAGTTTAAAGTACAACATATATGAATGATTGGTATCAGATGACTCACATGGCTGTGGAGATCCTCTAATTGAACAGGTCACGTGCCAGGGCAACAAGGGAACAAGTGAATTCAGAAGCTGCATAGTTCAGCAACTATTCTGGCCTCCTAATCCCAAAGCTGCAACTCTCCAGGTGTTCAAAGCCATGAGCAGCTCCAAATTAGAAAGATGGGCAATCTCCTCCCGTGAGACATACAGCCTTGGAAACTTGCTAGAGGGCCAGTTAGGAGTTGATTGCTACTCTGGCAACAAGATGATGATGGTGATCTTCCCCAGTTTAAAATAAGACCATTTCATCCATCTCATTGTTCAGAGCTACCTCTTCCAGAAACTCTGTTATTTTTACATGGAGTGGAGTTGGAAACAACTCATAGCTGACCTTCCAGTGAATTATCAAAGGCTATAAATTGGGAGGAGGGAGGGGCCCATTTTCCCCCCATGAAGCAGCTGGTGGACTAAAACTGTCTACGTTTGGGTTGACAGCACAACTCCTTAACCACTAGACCACCAGAGCTCCCCATCAGAAACCACTATTGTTAAGTTCTATTTAGCCAAGTACAACTCATAGTGACCCTATGAACAACAGATTTGAACGCCATCCTACCCTGTGCCACCAAGAACATCTCTGACACGCTTGAGCCCGTGGCTGCAGTCCTTGTGTCAATCAGCTTGCTGAGGGGCTGCCTCTTTTTTTGCTCATCTTCCACATGTTCTAGTAGAATGTCTTTTTCCAAGAAATCCCCTCTTCTAGAAACATGCCCAAATTATGTGAGACAAAGCTATGCCATTTTTGCCTCGAAGGAACTCTCTTGCTGCACCTTCTCTGAGTCTTCTATTTATTCTTTTGGCAATCCATGGGATACACATACACTATTGTTCTCCAACCTCATAACTCAAAAGTATCAATTCTTCTTTTGTCATACTTCTTCATTGTACAGCTATCAAATGCACAGCAAGTGATTGGAAAGACCGTGACTTGAATCAGGTGCACCTTACACTTTAAACTGACATCCTGGCTCCTCAGTACTTTGGAGAGGTCCTTGACAGCAGATGTTCCCAATGCAATATGTCTTTTGATTTCTTTACTGTTGGTGCCAAACATGCTGATTGTAGATCCAATTAAGATGAATTTATTGACAACTTCTTTTTAGGATGCATTTTGTTGACTTTTTTGTTTCTTTCACAGTTTCCTAGCTTTACTTATTTTTTTTTTTAAATCTTACATTGTTTTGCATACAAAGTTCATATACATTGTGCTTCATACAATCAAGCTTATTCAATACATTTTATAAGATCAATCATCATCACTTCCCACCTATAATGATGTTGCCTATCTTCCCAGCGGTGAGGATCTTTGTTTTCTTGATGTAGAGATATAACCCATATGAAGACTGTAGTCTTTGATCTTCTGTAGTTAGCATTTCAAGTCCTCCTCACTTTCAGTAAACAAGCAGTTTCTCAGGTACTATAGGAAGAACTAAATCTTAACAAATTAATTTCTAACTGCTTAATTTATCACTTTTGTTATCTCTGAACACTAGTTAGGGGTCCTCCCAGGTGGATTCTAAGTTTACTTAACAAATAGTTATAAGAATGTGAGCAAATCTCTTACTGAAACAATGTTCTAATTTTTTCTGAATAAATCAGTGGGTTGGATTGGATGAAGTCTAAGCTACTAAAACTTTGATGCTTCATACTGTGCATATATGTGAAAAGACAAAGGAGTAAAGTTGCCTATGATTCTTTGATCCTGTTTTAATAAGACCGGTGTGTGTCTGTAGAATATTTAAAAGAATTTGCAAAAGAGTGCTTAAAATTCCATATGATAGTTCAAAGCTCTAGCTGTTGATACAGCATGATGGCTTTGGGAAGACTTACAAGGATCATCAGGATATTTTCACTTTTTTTAGCCAGATCTTATGCTTTTGAGTTGTAATGTGCTATATAATGATATTGTATTTTTTATCTCCAGATTTCTTTGAAAATTTATTTTAAAAACAAAATTATTGCTGTTTAAGCTTCATGTTTTACTAGAATAGTTTAGTAGGCAGACAAATTCAAGGAGGCTACTTATAGCCACACAGTCAAAAGACATATTGCATTAGGAAAGTCTGATGTCAAGGACCTCTTGAAGGTGCTAAGAATCAGTGATGTCAATTTAAAGTCTAAAGTGCACCTAATCCAAGCCATGGTCTTTTCAATTATTTCTTGTACAGCTGAAAGGTGGACAAAGGATAAGGATGATGTAAAAATAATTGATGCCTTTGAGTTGTGCTCTTGGAGAATAGTACTGAATATACCATGGACTGCAAAACAAAAGAAAAACCATTCCAAACCAATGTTTTGGAGAAGCTCCAGCCAATGTCCTCCTTGGGAGAAAAGATGGTGAAGCTTTGTATTACATATATTGGGAAGTTGTTAGGAGAGGTTGGTCCTTGAAAAAGGACATAATGCTTAGAAACTTGGAGGGTCAGCATTAAAGAGGAAGAACTTCAATCAGATAGATTGACACAGTGACTAACAATGGCCTAAAGTATGTCAAGCGATGGTGAGGATGGCACAGGATAGGATATGAATCAGATCTGTTGTTTATGAAGGTTACTATGAGTCATAGTTGACTTGATGGCACCTAAGAATATAACAGCACCACTCATAGTTACTGTATTTCAAAATCTCCTACTAAATCCTACTGGCTTGTGAGTAAACATAGAGGAATATAGTTGTAGCATACTAGTATATTTTTAAGCAACTTCAATATTTTTTTGAAATAAAATGTCCAGATTTTTCCACTGATTTTCATACAAAGAAATGCAAAAATATTATTAAAAGTGAAGCACAATTAAATTAACATTAAAGATAAGAGATATCCTAGACATTGTCTGTACAAGTAGTTCTTGACCTTTTCATTGACAACATTTCAAAATATTTTTCCATTTTTCCTCACCAAATGTCCTCCTGTGATATTAAATATCTCATTTTAAATGAATCAGGTAAAATTAGCTAGTGATCTCTTTAGCAACCAGGGTACTCCTTTGAGGCAAAGATAGTGAAACTTATAATACCATTCTGAAATGATGCATTTTAAGGAAATAAAATCCTGTATTTTGTACAGAGTTACTGGTAGCAAATGCATTCATTTTATATGTCCATTGCTGTCAAGTTGATTCTAACTCTTAGCTTACTTACCTTCATCATTTCAAGCGGTAAGTGTGGGCTCTTTCTTACTTAAACTTGATTTCTTTCATTACTTAAACTTTATTAGATGTGAACGCATTTGCAAAAAAACCCTAGAAAATTATTAATTTTTTATTTTTTAAAAGCCAAAGCACAATATTGTATGTGTGTGTTTCCTGGTTAAAGAACATCTATTCTCTACACAGCATACAGGAATATGTTGTATATGAATACTTTTCTAGAAGTGGGAGAAGATTATTTTGAGTTTTCTGTAAGTACTAAGGGATACCTGGAGGCCTAGTGAGTAGGAAGTTGCTCTGCCAACCCGTATGTGCTCAGGGCGAATTCACTAACTGCTCTATGGGAGAGAGAGAAATAATCTCCTTATGAGATTTATAGCCACTGACACCCCCTGTAGGGTCAGTTATGAGTTGGTTCAAACTCAGTGACAATGAATTTGACTTTTTGAATTAAATATCAAAGGCTAAAAGAACAAGCAAATCTGTTTTGGAAGAAGTGCAGCCAGCGTTCTTCTTAGAAATATTTTGTATATATTGTTGGGCATTTTTAAAGGAGGGGCCTGTTCTTGGAAAAGGATTTCATACTTGGGAAAGCATATGATCAGTAAAAGAGAGGAAGACCTCAAATGAGATAGATTGATACAATGACTGCTACCATGAGCTTAATTACTGTAGTGATTGTGAGGGTTTCCATCTCTTGTGCGTAGAGGGCCATTATGAATCAGTTCGATTTAATGAACAGCATTAGTTCTCAAACCATAGCACTAGTTCTTCCCCCTCTACACATACATAAACTTTACATATTGTCATGTTGTTGTTAGGTGCCATCGAGTTGAGCACGACTCATAGCAACCCTATAAACAACAGATCTGAACCCTGTCCTATCCTGTGCCATCTTCACACTTCTTGACATACTAGAGCCTGTTGTGGCAGTCATGATGTCAATCCAGATGGTTGAAGGTCTTCCTCTCTTCACCGACTCTGCACCCTTTCAAGCATCATGCTTCTCTCCAAGGTGTATTCCCTCTTAGCAACATGTCTGAAGTATGTGAGGTAAAACCTCATCTTCCATGCCTCCAAAAAGCACTCTAGCTGCATCCTCTTCAAGACATATTTGTTTGTACATTTGGCCCTCCATGGGATGTTCAATGCTCTTCTTCAACACCACTCCTTAAAGGCATCAATTCTTCTTCTGTCATCTCTATTCATTGTCCAGCTCTCAGATGCAAAGCAAGTGATCAGAATGATCATGGCCTGAATCAGACATAATTTAGCCCTCAAACTGATACCATTACTCCTCAATAATTTGGAGAGGTCCCTAGCTACAGACTTTCCTGGTGCAATGTGTCTCCTTATTTTCTGCGTGCTGGTACCAAGAGTGTTAAGAGGATCCAAGTAACAGGAAGTTGCTGACAGTTTCAATCTCTTCCCTATCTATCATGACTCTGCCTATCGGTCCAGTGATAAAAATCTTTGTTTTCTTGACATTGAGATGTAATCCACATTGAAGGCTGCATTCCTTGATCTGCAATAAGTTCTTGAAGTCCTCCTCACTTTTAGCAGGAAAGGTTATGTCATCTGTATAACAATGTCCAGCCTATGCCAGGAAATTTGGAGGACAGTTGTCTGGCCCACAGATTGGAAGAGGCCCATATTTGTTCCCATTCCTAAGGAAGGTGATTCAATAAAATGTGGAAGCTATCAAACAATATCATTAATATCACATGCAAGAAAATACTTCTGAAGATCATTCAAATCCTGTTCAAACTGTATGTAGATAGGGAACTTCCAGAAATGCATGCAGGATTTAGAAGAGGCCGTGGCATGAAGGATATCATTGCTAATGTCAGATGGATCCTGGCTGAAAGTAAAAAATATCAGAAGATTGTCTATCCATGCTTTATTGACTATGCAAAGCCATTAGACTGTGTGGATCATGACAAGTTGTGGCTGACATTGAGAAGAATGGGAGCACCATAGCATTTAATAGTGCTTATGCAGAACCTATACCTGGACCAGGAGGCTGTTGTGCAAATAGAGCAGGGAAACAGTGTACGGTTTAAAATTAAGGAAGGATCTGCCTCCCCATCCCACCCCCTAGCTTCTCCTGCCTGGACTCAGGCAGCTCTGTGTCCACCTTTTCATGGCACCAGCCTTCTGGGTGTCCGTAGCTGCCAGGCCTGACCTGGTATCTACGGCCCCGCAGGGGTGGAGCAGGGGCTGGCCTGAGCTGGTGGCCCCTTTTGTCCTGAATCTGTGGGTGCTTGGAGGGCCCCAGAGCCCCTTTGTCCTGTGCCCTCAGATCTGTATGTCAGCTGAGGGTCAGAGAATAAAGGCAGCTGCTGGGGAAAAAAAAAAAAATTAAGGAAGGAGTTTGTCAGGATTGTATTTTCTCCATACTTGCTCAATCTGTATGCTAAGTAAACTATTCAAGAAGCTGAACTCTATGAAGAGGAGTGTGGTATCAGGATCAGAGGAAAAGTGAATTGGCATACCTTGCCACAATTCCTACAAGTGCACATCAACCTCTTTTTAAAAAAAATATGCTGCTTAGGAAGTTTAACAAGGATTTATTATCAATACAATCAAACCAACATAAACTATTTTGTTTACTAAATGTACTAGCAGAGAAAAGGAATCAGAAAGAGGAAAGACGAATTTGAAAGTAGTGAGATGAAGAGAAAAGGAACTCGATATGCTCCAGTGACACCAGGAACTTGGAGCTCTTCTTAGTGAATATGAGGCTTGTGAAGAGGAAATGAATGGACCCAAGGAACAATTTAGTCTTATAATTTTTCAAGTTAGTTCGACATGTAGTACTTTTATTTTTAATATTACTAAAATTATAACAACAATATTTGAAAAAGCCACATGTTTTACCTACTTCTCACATTGATGGGGCCCTGTTTATTGGCTAGACCTTGATTTTAATATAGAAATAATCAGTGGGACAGAATGAAATTTTAATTTTATGTTTCTTAAGGTGTAAATAAATGGAAAATAGTATAGTTTTATGCATAAAAACTCATAGCATTTCTATTTTATGTATGTATCCAGAGAATTTTTAGAGAAGGACATCTTCAATAAACAGAGTAAAATAATTTTTGAATTAAAAATGCTTAGCACTCCTTAGGAAAGAGCTCTTTACAGGATTATACAGAATTATGTACCTCATTTGCAATGGTTGGTGTCTCAGCTACCACGTAATGTATAATAGAATTACTTCAAGTGGGTGACATCGATGAACAGAACTGCATTTTCTCATAGTTTTATAAGCTGTAAGTTCAAATACAAGTTTCAGTTATGTTGATTCTTTCTTTTTATGTATCTCCTAGTTTCCAATGTTTGCTATTCTTGACATTTATACACACTTACTTTCTATACATATATATGATTATATATTCTATATATTTATAGAAATTCTATATGTACTTTCTGGAGAGAGGATGGAAGGCACCCAAGCGTTGAGGACTCTCCTTCATAGGGTCGCTATGAGTTGCCTGCGACTCGACGGCACTTAACAACACAACAACATATGAAATCTATACATATCCTGTAGAAAAGTCCTCCTATGATATTTTTATTTTGCCTTCTTTGTGTCTGTGACTAGTCTACTCTCTTCTTAGCTCCAAAGTCATTAGGGTTAAAAACTCATCATACAGGGAGCTCTGGTGACCTAGTGACAAGAAGCTGCACTGCAATCCCAAAGGCATGCAGTTCGAATCCACCAGATACTCTGCTACAGAAGGATGGGCAGTCTCCTCCAGTGTCAGTTGGATCTGACTCGACAGCACACAAGAAGAAGAATAAAAATAAAATAAATTGTCACACACACAAAATAACAAAACAAAACAAAAACAAAACAAGACAAAACACCTTCTCATCCTGCATGGATATCTTTTCTCTTGGCGCCAGCATTAACACACGAAAACAGAAAAACTTTATTTAAAAAAAAAAGAAGAATCATAGCCACAGATACAAAAGCCATAATTTCAACACATTTTTTGGGCCACAATTTAGTCTGAAACAGTTAACCAGTGACAAAATGTGATAAAAAAAGCAATTTTTTTACTCTCTTGGAGATCCTCAATTATCAAGGCAAGGTTTTCTGGGAAACTAAAAAGTAATTGAATTAAATGTGTATTAGTTTTGTTATGTGGTAGTAACCAATCACTTGTATGCATCAGAGAGTTGGACAATGACCAAGGAGGATAGAAGGAGAATTGATGCCTTTGAGCTTTGGTGCTGGAGAAAAGTATTGAGGGTACCATGGACTGCTAGGAAAGCAAACAGATTCGTCCTGGAGAGGGTTAAACTTGGGCTGCTCCTTGGAGGCAAGGATTCTGAGGTTTCATCTGACATACTTTGGTCATGTTGTAAGGAGAGACTGGTCCTTGGAGAAGGACGTCATGCTTGTGAGGGTGGAGGGCAGACACAGGAGGGGAAGGCCCTCTAGGAGGTGACTGGGGTAATCGGGATGGGTGTGTCAGAGACAGTGAGACTGGCACAGGACAGAGCAGAGTTTAGGGCTGTTGTACATAGGGTCGCTATGAGTTGCAAGTGACTTGATGGCACATAACAACAACAAAAACAATATGGTAGTAACAGCAGTTTTTCCTAAAGTCTTGTCATAAAAGAATATTTCAATGTACCAGCTCTAACAGGATGACACTGAAAATTGGAGCAGCACAGAGTCAGAGGCACTGATTCACCATTGCAAAAAAGAGCAAGGAGCATGTGGGAAAGGCCATACTTGACCGTTACTAACTTTACAAAGGTGAACTGTCCCTGACAACAACATCAATAACACAAAAGCAACTCCTAGGAGGTCAGACATACCCTCCCATTTATGTACCTTTTTTAACTTATCCCAACACCAATCTTACTGCTTTCCAGTGTCCAAAATCTAATGCACTAGCTCACAGAGCACAGATAATCATATTAGGAAAGTCAAATGATTATTCTTCGGGTTAGTAAAAGAATGCAATTACTCAGTCAAGACAGCTTCCAAAATATGTTCACAGATACTTCTTCTTTAGGCCAGTTTTACAAAGTTCTCAGTCCTGTCAATTATGGCCTCCTCCCTCCCACCACACATTGTCCAACAGACTTGGGCAAAGTTTCCTAGTTCTGGTTCTATAGAGTAGTAGTCTCAAGATCCACTCCATCTCCCTTCAGGTTTCTGGTTCTCTACTGTGACTGCTATTGCGGCTGCTCCCATTGGCCCTGCTCTGACTGGACAAGAATCTCCTAAAGGGCTTGTTACATTCTTTTGCTGCTTCTTTACCGGTGGTGTGGTTTCAAATTCTGCTGCAGAATTGGCTCAATGTAATGCAAGACTAATCAATCCCCTTGTGGACTGATGAGACTTGCCAATCTCCTGGTGGATAGGCTAACATATCCTATTAACATATTACTCTCCATCCACATGGCAAAGTCAGTCAATGGCTAAAGAAGCCATTATGGACAATAAACACTTAACACCACAACCATCATGATTCATTGGGATTAAAATTCCACACTTGGGACTTGATGATTGAGTGGCCTCAGTGTTTTCATCTGTAAGACTAGAATAAAAGGTATGGATCTCATATCATATTGTAGGAAAAAGAAAAGCATCCCCTGGAAGGCAGAAGCTGGCTCTCTCTATTGGTTGGGTCACCAGTGTGCTAGGAACTGCACCCAGCTATAGTGTTTCCCTGCCTATTGAACATTTTCACAGAACTTCAACCTCAAATAAGGCCACTTTGATTGTGATGAGTCAAAACAAATACGAGTCTCTAATTTTGTATAAATACAGATAAAAATGGCATGGTTTAAACCATCATCATCATCATCATCATCATCATCATCCTCATCATGCATTTCTTTTTGGCTAAAATGAGTGATTAAAATTTATTTATCAACTACAAATTCAGTTTTATTTTAGTCTTCTTGCTTTTAAAAATAAGAACTAAGATTCATAATAATAGCATTACCACCTCTTTGGGACAACATCAAGTTTGGAACAAAGTTCCACTTCTTTGAAACCTGTCCAGATAACCTAATGCAAGCACCAACTTGCTAAGACATGTTTCCTCATGGTGTGTGATCTCCCACCTTGTAGCAAAGTAACAAATTCAACTTTGAGTTCAGGCATGCACCTGACACTTTTTGACTGAATGTGAGGATATAAAGAATAAATTACTCAAAACATGAAAAGCACCTTTCCTAGTGCCTCACGCCTAGTAAATATTTTAGAAAACCCATTATCTATATGGGGTTTTATACTTTTGAGCAATATGGAAGCTCTCCAGAGGACCACAGCTGGGAAGTTTTTAGGTGCCAGTGATGTAGTTCTGAATCCTAGCGATCATATATAAAAAAGAATGAAACACTACCGAGTTTTGTATTTTCATAATTGCTTGAATCCCCTCTTGTAGCCACAGGGTCAATCAATTGCTTTGAATGTCTACTCCTTTTTCACGGATCTACTTTGCCAAGCATGATGTCCTTCGCCAGATACTGGTCCCATGTATGAGCTGTCTCTCTATCCTTACTTCTACACTCACTTCAAGGAGCACTCTGGCAGTATTTCCAAGAGACGTATGTTTATTCTGACAATCCACATTACATTTAATATTACTTACTGACACAATAATACAAATGCATCAATTATTTACCCTCACTTAGTCTTTGTTCAGCTTTCACATGCATAAGAGGCAATTGAAAATTACTGGGCAATGGCTTATGTCAGGCACACCTTGATTAATATAGGAGATCTCACTCACTTTTTACCATCCAGAGAGAACATCTAGCTGACCCCCCATTAAATTTCTGAAGCTGTAAATGGCAAAGGAGATTACCCGTCTCTCTTCTGAGGAGCTGCTGCAAGGAGACAAGAGTTAAAATTCAGATCCCAGTGAGTTGTGTTCCAGAGGCTGTGTATTCACTCTTCAGACCGCTGTGCTATGTGTGATTCATCATCATTGCTGCTCCATGTCTCTCATCAGGAAGTGCCTTTATTGGCTCCTGGGATCCTGAATTTTGTCTTGATCTATGTTTAAATAAAAACTCTTTCCCCTTAAACAGCATTAAAATCAATCCTTGATCTTTTCCATTTATGTAAAGGCTTGTTAGGTGAAAGACCTTCAGATTTTCTTTCTTTTACTACAACTTTCCTCTTTTGATCATGGTAAAATTCTCTTTTATCCTTTGAAGTCTCATTGACTGAAAATACTCTGGTAAGGAATGCTAACTTAGATCTTTTGCAAGATTAGGTCACTGAAAGACAAGACTGGAAGCAGTTCTAAGCTGGCCCTTGGAAAAGGGAAGCCCAAAAATGACAGCCCAGTTTTAGCCTTATGTGAAAACCATCTAACAGCTAAAAACATTCTAACATATCTGAGACCTTCAACCAAAACTGATAATGGCACTGAAAGCATCTTTGACCTCCAAAGTAAAAAAAAAAAAAAAGAGAGAGGTTAATACACATTTAGGCTCTAGTGTCAGTGCCTAATGCACTCACTTTCTAGTTGGTCCATCATAATAATTTGTGTGTGCTCTTTAGTAAAGTAAGATCCTGTTTACTACATGTTTGCTTTAGGCCAGAAATTCTAATCCAATTCTTCTCATACTGTTTCTGTGGGTGATGGTATCAAGGAGATAATAATGTGTTCTTTGAAAACTAATTCGAAGGTCAATTTTGGAATTGTTGTAAGTATTTTCTTGTAGATTCACAAAGGCAATAAAATAGCTGGAAAAATGTGGCCAACAACTTTTTAATATCCTCTGTGATGAAAACAAAGCAGAATGTTGTGATTAGGTTTGGTTTAAGAGTAGTTTAATGATTCTTAGATAGTGCTGACTGTTTAGATCTTAGTAAGCTCACAGTTAAGGTAGTTTAATTCACCAATGACTATACTAGAGAAAAGTGGGTAGCCTTCTTCCTTTATGATTGATAACCTTGGAAACTTGGTATCTGGTTGCTGTGAGTTGGAACTGACTCAATAGTAACAAGTGAGTAATAATTTTTGGAAACCAATTCGGTATCTTATTAAATAGTGTATTAGGTGGGAGAATGGTTAAACACTCAGTTGCTAACCAGAAAGCTGGTGGTTTGAATTTATCGAGTACTTTCAGAGAAAGACATCGTAGTTTGGATCCATAACATTTAGAGCTAATAGGCAGCATTGTGATAGAATGAGAAAAGACTGAAGTTATTAACAATTTCATCTTCAGTCAGGAAATCAAAAGACAAGTTGTGTTGGGAAAGTCTACCATCAAAGATGTCTCCAGAGCACTAAAGAACAATGATATCAGTCTGGAGACTATACTATACCTTATCCAGGTCATGGTTTTCTCAATTGAGAGCTGGTCAATGAATAAGGATGACAGAAGAAGAATTGATGCCTTTGAGTTGTGGTGCTGGAGAAGAGGATTGAACATACCATGGATTACCAAGAGAATAAATATGTCTGTCCTGGAGAGAGTAATACCAGTTTGATCCTAAGAGAAAGGAATTTTGAAGTTCCATGTCACATACTTTGGACATGTTGCTAAGAGGGGTCAGTCCTTGGAGAAGAGCATCATTTTTTGAAAGGTAGAGATGAGTACACGAGAGGATGACCCTGGATGAGTTAGATTGACACAGTGACTATGGCAATAGCATCAGGTATGTTGGAGATGGTGAAGTTGGTTCTGGATAGAGCAAATTTTGAACTGTTGTCACAGGACCGCTATGAGTCATAATTGGCTTTATAGCACACTACAACAACATGACATACAGAGCAGCTAAATAATCTTATTTGTCTTAATTATAATCTCTTACTTGTAGTTTTATTGAATCCTTGGTAGGATTTTTCTTTCATCCTCATTGAATTTTTCATCAGTTTGATGTTGATACTTTAAAAGCAACATTTCCTAAAATGAGAGCAATGAAATAATCTTGTTGGTAGCTGTTTAGTTGATTCTAACTCATGACAATGTAACATCTACATGGCAGAATTCTTCATAAAGTTTTCAAGGTTGTAACCTTTGTAAACAGATTTCTCCTTTGTCTTCCTCTGAATCTCTGGGTTCTTATCGTATATCAATCTTTGGGCTAGTAGTTGAATATTTAATCAGTTGTGTCAATCACGACTCCCAGTGAAGTGTCACAGTGTTATTATTTGTTGGTATGCTGTTGATTCTGACTCATGATGACTTCATGTGTCATGTGTGCATAAACATGTTCTAAAGGATTTTCAAGGCTGTGACCTTTTAGAAGCATGTTACCAGGCTTGCCTTCCAAGATACCTCTCGGTGGGTTCAAATTATTCACTTTTTGACTAGTTGTCAAATGCTTAGTCATTATACTAACCAGGCAAATGTCATGTAATGCAAAGAAATATTCACTTATTGCCCTTACTGCCAAAATTTAGGTGAATATACCAAAAGAAAATGGACCACCATCTATACTCTAAAACTGGATGCAATATTTTAAAAAATATGTGATAATAATAATAATAATTATTATTATTTTAAATATAATCAATGTGATTAATTTATAAAATTAAATTTTCTTTAGAAAGCATAGATTAATGTCCTTTCCCATTCTAATATTTATTTATGCATTTAATAGAAAAAAGAAGACATATACTAAGACTATAATATCCTAGTTTATAGTAACTGTCACAAAATTAATACATATAATCTACTAATACATATTAAAATATGTTCTCTCATTTGATTCTTTTAACAGCTTTGTGATATGATTATTTAAGATCAATTTTGCATTTGAGAAACTTGGGATTAAGAAATGTTAAATAATTTTGGTTAAACTACACAGCTAGTAAATGATACCTACCAAGGTCTTCCAGTTAGTTGAACATGACTCTATGGAATAAAGGAAGATGAAATGTTTTGATTGATCAAAGAACATTCTTAACAAAAACAAAAACAAAAACAAACAAACAAACAAAAAAGAACATTCTTATATCAGGGAAAAATTATCCAGAAATAATAATAATAAAAAAAATTTAGTCTTTCAATAGTGAATATGTAAGTTCTACAAAACAGAAATAATAATCTCCTTCACACTTTGTGCCTTATGTAGCTTTTATAGACTCAGTCAAAACCTATTCCATACATATTAAAATATGTTCTCTCATTTGATTCTTATAACAGCTTTGTGAGATAATTATTTAGGTTAGAAAATCAACATGAAAATATGGTACTAAGGGAGAGAAGAAGCCAGGTCACCAACTCTGGGTCTCCATTCCTAAGAAAGTTCCCAGCATTCTGCAAAGGCTCTGTTGACTAAAGCAGAAGTGGCACATTTCACTTAGCCATGGGAGAAGACACAAGTACACTGCTAGAAAAGATCATCAGCAAGCAGTAACCACTCAGTCTTGAAGAGAAAAAGTCATGAGTAAGATTTCTTGGAAATTCTCAGGTTTCCTCAGAGGGTTTGCAAGTGGGAAACATCAACTCCCTGTACTCCACATAATATCAAGATATCATCAGGCAGGATCAAATACTATTAAAAGTAATATAAGTCTTCTAAAGAAGCAGACCAGATAGAGGACCTAATGAGTACCGCAGAGAGTTGAAAGCAGAATAAATATGCTGAGTTCTTGGAGTTCCAAAAACTGGTACTGAGACTTATAACTTGTTAGTCAAATTTGTGTCTTCTAGGTTGCAACACCCCCATGATACATCTTTAAGGATATGTACATGTACAGCCAAGCACAATCAATAAGAGTGCATCTGAATTCCAAAATCAATCTTCATAATAGTCTATGTGTTTCCTACTGCCAAAGGGGCCCTTTAGAGTAGTGAGAGAAGATCTTCACCCTGAAACCCACAGCGTCCCTTTTCAGCAGGAAGTAGCTAAGAGAATACGCCGTCCCCTTTTCCTTATGACTCAGGGTGAAGTCTCTCTCAGGGAGGAGTGATAGGGAATGGCAAAGGATACACTGACAAAGAAGATTAATCAGAACTGGCTTTGACAAGCACTGTGGCATTTGGACAAGAACAAACTGGGAGGAGGGTAGAGAGAATAGTGCAACAATGAATGAGTGGAAGCCCAAAATCTCTGTAAATGTTTATGAAAATTAATAAAATATAATTATAGAAAAAAAATATGAAAGAAAAAAAACAACAAAAACTGGTACTGAGGAAGATTCAAATGTTGGGAGAAAGAGTTAAATACATAAGTAAAAATAACACAAAAGGGGAAAATCATCATAAGACAGTGAGTATACAATCAATACAGTACTAGAAACACAGAAAATAACGTAAACACAATCTAGAATATCAAGATTGAAATTACAGAAATTTTCAAGATGGTAGAGTCACAAAAAACAGAATAGAAGAGATGGGACAGAGAATCAGTGAGTTATAAGACAAGAACCTAAATGAGAACTTGTTGTTGTTGTTGTTAAGTGCTGTTGAGTTGCAGGCGACTCATAGTGACCCTATGAAGGAGAGTCCTTGACGCTTGGGTGCCTTTCATCCTCTCTCCAAGTTCATAGGGTTTCCGGAGGCAAGCTATTATGGAAGTGGGTGCCACTCCTCCTTCCATGCTTGTTTAATCGGGGAGCTCCACCCTACTCAAATGAGAACTTACAAAAGGAAAAAAAACCCACCAAACAAACAAACAAAACCCAGTGAGAAGACAGAAGGAGAATGAAGGAAATATAAGAATCATGTGCCATGGCATCAGGTGAAACAACATACATGTGGTTGGATTTCCAGAACAGGAAGGTAGAAAAAATAGTAGCAACAAAATAAACCACAAAGAAAATGGATGAAGTGTTATTAGTAGAAAACTTTCCAGATATCATAAAAAATGAGAAATAAATGAGATTAGCGAATGAAAAACATCATTGTCAAACGTTCCAAAATCAAAGACAAGGATAAAATACTAAAAACAGTATGAGACAAAACAATCATCTAAAAGGAGAACGAATTAGACTAAGCTCTGATTTCTCAGTAGTAACCATTCAAGAAAGAAGACAATGGAATCCTATATGCAGAATATTGAAAGAAAACAATTGCCAGCCAAGGATCCTGTACCCAACAAAGCTGTCTCCTGAATACAAAGGAGTAATTAGGTTATGTGCAGAAATGCAGGAACATAAAGAATTTGTGAAAAGTCCGTCTAACAGAGACAGCAGAGGAACATGGATAGACCAAAGCAACCAATAACAACAGAAAAAAATGCAGCAAAATGCAGTGATAAAACCTAGCCTGTCAATAATGATACTTATTATTAATGACTTAAACGCACCAATTAAGTGAAAAAGAATAGGAGAATGGATAAGAAAATAACGCCCACCAATATGTTGCCTACAGGAGACACATTTAAGAAATGAGGAGAAAGATAGACTAAAAATCAAAGGTGGAAAAAAATATACCACTCAAATGGTATCCATAAGAAAACTGGAATGGCAATACTGCAGTACTAAACTCTGATAAAATATACTCAGGGAAAAAAAGTACACTTCAGGATAAATATTACTGTAAGAGACAAAGAACACTACAAAGTAAAGGCATGATTAATGCATATTAGATCAAGAAGACATATCCTTAGTTAATATCTACACACCTGATGGTAGACCTACAAAACACATAAGACAAAGGGTACCAGAGCAGAACAAAGAAATAGAGAACATCACCAGATGTACAAGAAGACTTGTACATACCACACTCATCAAGATAGGCCAACTCAAAAGAAATCCAACAAAGATGCAGAAGAATGAATCTACTTTATCCAACAAAAACTCAGTTTATTTTCTTCTCAAGTGCACATGGTACATTCTCCAGAATAGACTGCACATTAGGACACAAAACAAGCCTCAAAAAGTAACAAAAATTGAAGTAATGCAAAGTATCTTATCATAAGACCACAATCATAAAGACAGACATTAATAAGAGGATAAAGGAAAAAAAAGAATAACCATGTGGAAGCTAATTATCATCTTGCTTGAGCATAACTGGGTTTTAGAAGAAATAAAAATAGAAGCTAACATTTCCTTGAAATGAACTAAAAATGAAAATACATCATATCAAAACCTCTGAGATATAGCTAAGGCAATTCTCAGGGGTTAGTTTTTAGGAATAAGCAAAACATAAAAAAAAGAAAGGAGGAAAAAAGAAAGAAACAAAAACCACCCCAAAAAATCAACAAAACCTTAAATCAATACGCTAGGTAAATAGAAAAAGCACAAAGGCTAATCACACAGCCTCTAGAATGAAGGAAATTATAAGGATAAGTGTTGAAATCAATAGGATAGAAAATAGAAAAATGATTGAAACCATCAACAAAACCAAGGGCTGATTCTTCAAGAGAGTTAATAGACAAATCACTGGCAAATTTAATGAAAGAGAAAAAGCCATAAATAACTCAGATAAGAAATGAAGGAGATGATATCACAACAGATTTAGCCAAATTTAAATCAATAGTACTGATATCTGCTGTTAGGGACCTCTCCAGAGTGCTGAGGAGCAATGATGTTAGTCTAGAGACTAAGTTGCAACTGATCCAGGCCATGGTCTTCACAATTATGTTCTATGCATCAGAGAGATGGACAGTGACCAAGGATGACATAAGAAGGATACTTTTGAATAGCAGTGCTGGAGAAGAGTAGTGAAAATACCATGGATGCCAGAAGAATAAATAGGTCTGTCTTGCAGAGGGTGAAATAATAATACTGGGATGATTAAGTATAAGAAAAATAATATATTTAATAATATTAACAAAGAAAGAATAAGAACCACATGATTTCATCAATTGATGGAGAAAAGGCCTTTGGGAGAATAAAAAAATCCAATGTTCTATTGGAAAAGTCTGCAGTTAGAGACCTCTCCATATTATTGAGGAGTGAAAATGTTGGTTTGAGGACCAAGTTATGTCTGCTTTAGGTTGTGGTTTTTCCAAACACTTGTAATGCATCTAAGAGCTGGACAATGAATAAGAACTACCAAAGAAGAGTTGATGCCTTTGAGCTGTGGTGTTAGAGCATGATTCTCAGAAAGATGGTGGTTTGGCAAAGGAGAGGGAGAACCTCAACCAGGTAGATTAACACAATGACTGCCACAATGGCTCTAGTGTGTCAGTAAGTGTGAGTGCATAGAACAGGACAGGGTTCAGATCTGTTGCTCATTGGGTCACTGTGGGTCTCACTCTACTTGATAGCATCTAACAAGAATAAAAACAACAATCTGGCTTGAGACTGCTGAATTAAACCTGGACTTGAATTGTGTAATACTGTTTTCTCCTCCCACCCCCGAAACTATTTCCCTAATAAACCTCCCAACTGTGAGTAAAGTCTGTGAGTCAATTTGCCATGAACATTGGATCCAATGATTGGAAAACAGATGCAAGAGCATTTTGGGTTTCCTGTCTGACCATGTAGCTGTTTATATAGTACTATGGCTAACCTTGAGAAGAATGGGAATCCAGGAATACTTGATTGTGCTTATATTAAACCTATAGTTGGACCAGGAAGGAGTCCTCAGAGCAGTGCAAAGAAACACTGGATGGTTCAAAATAAAAAAAAGGAGTATGACAAGGATGTGTCCTATCTCCATACCTTTTCAATCTGTATGTGGAATAGATCATTCAGAGGCTAGACTTTATGAGGTAGAATGTGGCATAATAATTGGAGGAAGATTCATCAAAAACCTGTTGATACGCAAATGACACAAACTTGCTTATTGAAACTGAGTAGGACCTGAAGTATTTGCTGCAGAAGGTCAAGGACTGTTGTCTTCAATATAGATTGAAGCTCAATATCAAGAAGATAAAGATTCTCATCACTGGGCCAATTAGCAGCACCCTGGCAGATAAAGAAGAGATTGAAGTTTTTAACAGTTTTAGCTTAGTCTGTTCCATGATCAACACTCTTGGCACCAGCAGTCAGGGAAAAAAAGACAAACTGGAAAAGAGAAATCTGCTGTCAGGGACCTCTCCAAAGTGCTAAAGAGCAACAATGTCATTATAGAGACTTAAGTGCACCTAATTTACACCATGGTCTTAACAATTACTTTCTATGCATCAAAGAGCTGGACAAGGACCAAGGATGACAGAAAAAAATCCATGCCTTTGAGCTATAATGCTGGAGAAGAGTATTGGACATGCTAAGAGAATAAACAGGTCTGTCATGGAGAGGGTGAAACCAAGTAACCCCTTGAAGGCAAGGATTTTGAAGCTCTGCCTCACATACTTTGGACAGATGGCCAGGAAGGATCAATCCTTGGAGAAAGACAGTATGTTTTTGAGGGTGGAGGGACAGTGCAGGAGAAGAAGGTGCCAGATGATATAGATTTACACAGTAACTGAAGTGAGGGTGGCAGGTGTGTTGAAGACAACAAAACTGGCTCAAGATAGAAAGGAGTTCAAAACTATTGTATATGGGATCACTATGCAAAATCTATGCTTGGACCAGGAGGCAATCATTAGAACAGAGCAAAGAAACACTGCATGGTTCAAAATTGGGAAGGGTGTGTGCCAAGGATGTATTCCATCTCCATATCTTTTCAATCTAAATACAAAACAGATTATCTGGGAAGATGGGCTCTATGAGGAGATATTTGGCCTCAAGATTGGTGGTAGACGTAGCAACAATCTGTCTTATTCAGATGACATAATCCCACTTGCTGAAATTGAGGAGGACCTGAGGAGCATGCTGCAGAAGGTCAAGAACTACAGCCTTCAATATGGATTGAAGCTCAACATCAAGAAAACAAAGATTCTCACCACTGGGCCAATTGGCAGCATCATGATGGGTGGTGAAGAGATTGATATTGTCAACAGCTTCAGATTGCTTGGCTCTACAATCAACACTCTTTGTACCAGCAACCAGGAAATTAAAAGATGAATTGCATTGTGAAGGCCTGCTGTCAGAGACCTCTTCAAAGTACTGGAGAGCAACAATGTCAGTCTGGACACACTAAGGTGTGCCTGATACAGACCACGGTTTTTGCAATTACTTGCTATGCATCAGAGAGCTGGACAATTACTAGGGATGATAAAAGGTGAATTGATGCCTTTTAGCTGCAGTGCTAGAGAAGAGTACTGAATACACCATGGACTGCTAGAAGAAGAAACAAATTTGTACTGGAGAGGTTGAAGACAGGCTGCTTCTTGGAGGCAAGGATTCTGAAGCTTCATCTGACATACTTTGGACATGTTGCAAGGAGGGATCAGTCCTTGGAGAGGGACTTGGGAAGTGGTGCTTGGGAAGGTGGTGGGACAGTGCAGGAGAGGAAGACCCTCTATAAGATGGATTGATTCAGTGACCGGGGTAATGGAGATAGGTGTGTCAGAGACAATAAGATTGGCATGGGATAGGGTAGGATTTAGGGCTGTTGTGCATAGGGTCACTATGAGTCGCAGTTGACTCCACGGCACATAACAACAACATGAGTCACAGGCAACTTCATGGCACATAACAACAATGTGAATATTACTGATGGGGGAAGTTACCCTTTATGAAGCAAGTAGTAGTTCAAGTCCCCATTGTTATGTTACATCTGATATTTTTTCAAAAATAAAGTATATATGAATGATCATATGCAAACAAATAGCAATTTTTTAAAAAAGTAATTGAAGGAAAAGAGATTTCCTCAAACTCAATATGCTTTAAATGAAATAAAAAGAAAATACGATACTAAAGAAAGATGTGATGAAAAATGATAAATGATATTATTACTCTCTATAAAATTCCAGATTCCCAAGGTGTACTCTGGACTCTCCTGCTGCTATAAGATTTTCCGTATGACCTGTTGAGGCTATTCCACCTTATGGACAAACACAGCATCCTGAAGGCAGATTCTGGGAAATGGGAACAGATTGTATAATATTTAATTCACTTTTTGGAAGGGATCACATTACTACCTAGAAGAAAAGCTCTGAGTAGAGCAGGTCTTTTGGACTGAGGATCTCTGAGCTGAGGAGCTCCTATACTCAGGAGAATACTGATATCAAGATAACAGAGATCTTCAAGATCCACTGGGATAAAAAAAAAAAAAAACCCAACAAAAACGACAAGAATGTTCTCATAGACCTAACATACAGAGCAAATCTCCCCAAGCTGGTGCCTAGAATGTGGACAAGCATCCTAAACTATGAAAAAATAAATTTGTATTTGTTAACGTGTCCTCCCACCCCAATTAAATTATTACTTTTGACCTCCCAGCTTATTTGGATTTAATGTACCTTTAAAAAAAACCTCCTCAAAACTATTTTTTTTTTGCCAATATTATTGCTCCTCTAAATGCAGCTGCAAATAGATTCCTCCCATCCTACAACCATTACACATCCATTCAAGCAGGTTTTTTTAATTCAACAAAATGGTTTTTCATTATAATATTACATGTCCTGAGTGAGCATTGACTTTGTGTCTTTCCTAACAGATGACCATGAAGCCTGACACAGGTTGCTTAGCAACTGCCTTATGCCCAAAAGTAGGAAAAACTCTTTGATATACTCACTCTGTGTATTTTCCCTGATTTATTTCATTTGTGTTTAACATGGTAGATCAAACAGAATCATTAGAATCCTCCTAATACCCTCCAGGGAAGAAGAGCTCCTCATCAACTTTACGCTAAAGTACCCAGAGATCAAAACAGCTTACAGGTCAGTACAGAACAGTACTGCAGAGTAAAAGAACAATAAAATAGAGTGTGCCTGTTACCAAGGGCAAGAGTGTACATTTTCATCAGTGCTGGCACCACAATGTCCTTTGAGTCTTAAAAAAGAATTCTCAAAACTGTTATTCAAACTCTCACTCTTTCCTAAATGATAAAGGACTATTTATTACCCTCATGTTGTTTGCAAAAACGTCTTTGATATTCTGAAGGGCAATCCATTGTTTTAATGCATGATATAGTGTAATTCATCATGTAGGAAAAACAATACTAATCACTCCCTTGTTTGCATCAACTATCACTCTTCAACCCTCATTGTATCTGATCCAATCTAAGCTCATTTATATTATCCGTGACTTGTTTGTATAGAAATAAGTCAACCAAAGATAGCGTGCAGTGGTTCTGCATCTCAAAACTGTAATCCACAGAAAGGGCCCTCAGTCTAACATTTGAATATGACAAGCCTAGAAACTTAAAATGTAATTTTAGAGTTAAGATGCATAGTTTATATTGAGATGTAATGAATTAAAAAAAAACCCACCCTTAAAATACTAGAAAGAATAAAAGGATGAAAGAATTGTAATGGAATAAATTTTTTTTTGTAGATTAGACTTTTTGGTAAACCCACAAGTTAAATATTTTCTGCTTCCCAGAAATCTGTAAACTTTCATTATGCCAAACCAAATAACAAATGAAAAACCTTTTTAATTCATGGAAATACATTTTTAAAAATAGTTATAAAAATAATATTTCAATGTTCACCCTACATGGCAGATTAATTTTTAAGATGGTTTAAAAGAATTTTTAATAATTTTAATGAAAATCATCTAAGTGTCTATGAGGGGTGGAGAGTAATTAAATAAATTATTGTAATTCACAAAATAGACCATTTAAAAATAATCTCAACAAGCTAAAAAGTAGTATACTCTGATGCAATTTTTGTTTCCTTGTTAACTTTTTCTAATGTGCATCTCTATATATCCCGATAGTGAAATATTTTCAAAGTTAATTTTAAAGTGAATTATGTACTAACTTTGAAAATATGCATACAAACATTGCTATAAAATCATAGAAACCTTTGTCAAATACAAATATTAAAATGTGAAACAATTTTCCCCTCTGAGTATATCATCTAAGTCTATACACTTAAAGGTAGTGTTTCAGTGAAACAAACAAGGGAGAGAACTGGAGGAATATATGATTAGGTATTATTGGTATGACAAGAGTCCTGATTAAGAGCTGTATAGTAAAGTGCTCTGGGAGTTGGGGGGATGGAACTGTATAACAATGGAAGAACTTCTTTTCCGAAGAAAAAAGCATGGGGAGGGCAGGGAGGAAAATGTGCAACAATGAATGAATGGAAATTCAAGTTCTTTATAAACTTACAATAAAATATCAATTTAAAAAAGGTGGCACTTCCATCTCTCTAGTCCTCTTCAGTTTATGTCATGGCAAAATGGCAGTTTTGGCATTCATATCATGGATTGCCAAAGAACAAATAGGTCTATCTCAGATTGTGTAAAACCAGGTTTCCCCCTGGAGGCAAAGATTTTGAAGGGTTGTTTCATGTTCTTTGGGTATGTGGCCAGGAGGTACCAGTCCTTGGAGAAGAACAGCGTGCGTGGAAAGGTGGAGGATCAGCGCAAGAGAGGAAGACCCCAGATGAAATGGATTGACATGGTAATTGGGCATGTGTAGAAGCCAGTGAGACTGTCTCAGATAATGCAAGTTTCAGAGTTATCATCCATAGGGTTCCTCTGAATCACAGGCGACTTGATGACACCTAACTATAACAACAACAATAAAAGACTTCAGTTATATTCCTTTTTTAAAGTTTCGTTTATTCTGAAAACATTGCCCCTTAACTATATGTATTCACTGGTTCCAATTTTGTTTTTATATTTTAAAAATTGTTTTATATTGGTTTGCTTACACAGTTCATATACATTGTGTTTCACACTATCCTTCATTCTCATTGTATTTCATACAAACATTCCCATCCATTATGTTCTATAAAATTAAACACCATGACCACCATTGCCCTTTCTTTCCAGACCCCCCCTGGACCTTTCCCATTTCCTTTACCACTTCCCTCCACCAACCAAATTGTGCAACCCTAGGATTATCTTCCTGTCCATCCTCATCCCTCTGTTCCAACCCTCCCCGCCTTGGATCCTCATACATGTATTAATAGTTATTTATTTCTACAATAATGATCTTCTGTAGTATTTGCCCTTATGAGACTGACTTAGTTTGCTCAGCATAATGTTCTCTAGTCCCTTCCAAGTTAGGTAGTAAATGTCAGAATTGTTGCTTGTGAGTACTGTGTAGTATCATCCTAGGAACGTACCACAATTTCTCAATCCATTCGATTGTGGTTGGATATTTGGGTTAGTTCCATATTCTTTTGATGGTGAATAATGTTGCTATGAACATTAATATACAGATCTCCATTTCTGTCTCAGTTCTAATTTTCTCAGGGTATATTCCTAGCAGGGGAATAGCTGGGTCATATGGAATTTCTATGTTCAGCTTTTTGAGAAAATGCCAGACTGCCATCCAGAGTGGTTGTACCATTTTACAATTCCACTAATAATGTGTCATGTGAGAGTTTCTATCTCTTTACATCCTCTCAAAAATTTATTGGTTGCTGTGCTGTTAAACTTTGCCACCGTTACTGCGGTGAGAATTTCCTCTTCACAACTTTCATGCCTTTTTACTCACCAGAGCACTTTTCCATTTTCTTAAAACTTCTTTATACTAAGCCAGCAAGACCATTATGCATGCTTCCATTAAAATTTTCCCTTTGGAATTCTTCTCAAAATTTGCCATAATTTTTTATTTGATCTCTCAGCTTTGCATTTAACTGGCCCAGAAGATGTCCTCCAAAGTCAGTGTTCAGATTGGATTTTGGTCTGTGGACTCTTCTGGGAGAGATGAGCAGTGTATTTATGGTCTCTAGAAGTCTGCTGGACGGTCAGCTAACGGTTGCTTCCTACCTGAAAGTACTTTACAACAGCAGCAACAAGCTGTATCACCAGTTAAGGTTCATTCATTTTTTTTATTCTTATTTAAAAGATATAACTTCTTTAAGTTAGCTTATATTAAAGAATTTTTTTTGTAAATAATTTGGTTTGTTTTTATTTTATTTTTTTTTAATTAAAGGTTCTCTGACAAGACTAAGACAAGTGTATGACCAAGAAACTTATTTGCAGTTTACTGATTGTAGGGTGTATTTAAACATATTTCGCTGCATAAAAACCTGTGTACTTATGGATGTAATCTTAGTAGCAACACTATATATATATATATAGTAGCAGCAGTCAAGAAATCAAAGACATTGCATTGAGAAAATCTACTGTTGTCAAGGACTCTCCAAAGTGCTCAAGGGTAGTGATGTCAGTTTAAAGACTAAGATGGATCAAAATCATAGTCTTTTTGGTTACTTCCTTTGTATCTGGAAATTGAACAATGAATAAGGATGACTGAATAAGAATCAATGCATTTGAATTATGAAGTTGCCAAAGAGTATTGAATATATCTCAGCTTGCCAAAAGAGCAAACAACTGCATCTTGGAGGAAGTGCAACAAGGGTGCTCCTTAGAGGTAAGGATGGTGAAACTTCTTACATACTTTGGGTATATTGTCTGCAGGGATCGTTCTTTGGAAAAGAACATCATGCTTGAAAAGGTAGAGGATTAACACAAGAAAGGACAACTCTCAATGAGATGGATTGGCACTGAGTGACTGTAACAATGGGCTTGAGCACGGTGGAGGTTGTGGAGATGGTGCAGGATATGGCAGATTTCTGATCTGTTGTTCCCAGGGACATTATGAGTCATAGTCAACTTGATGACCAAGAATGGCAGTAGCAATAACAACAACATATATAATATCTCTAGAAGAATATGCAAGGAATTAGTAAGAGTTCTTACTTTTCAGTAACTTAGGGTAGGAGGAGAAACACTTCTTACTGTATATCCAGGTGAACTAGATTGGAAAACATTCTATTAGCTTTGTTTGCTAAACACATCTGACCATAAAGAAATTTTCACACATAGTAACACACGAACACAAATGTGGTAATTTCCAGGAACTTCATCAACCTTCAACAACAATATCTTTACCATGAAGATGATGCTATAAACCATTATTAGTAGCTTTAATCTTTCTTACAAAGTTTTCTTGGAATTGGAGCCTGGCATTTTTTTTTTTTAAAGAGACCTTTTTGGATTTCATGTTAATGGAATCTGCATGAACTCAGTAATACTATAAAGTCGGTTGGGAGGAGCATTGCGAGGATGAAGTTAGGATTCCTGAACCCATTACTAAAGTGTTATCGTTCATCTTTTCAGGGATGGTTGGGTCTAGATATTCTCTCCGTGGTCTTGGAACATTCATCATTTTATTCAGCAAATATTTCTTGAGTGCTTTCCATGTGTTAAGCCCTGCCTTAAGTGCTGAGAATACAGTAGTGAAAAATTCAGAAGTGTGCTCTGCTTTCCAGGAGCAAAAGAAATAAGTGACAAATGTTTAAAGGAAATGAAAAAAGTGTATGCAAAGAGAATATTACAGGTGAGAAGGTTGACAGGTTGGGATACACTGACTATTTAGTGAAACTGGTTAGAAAGGTCTCTGGGCAGGGTCACATAGATTGAAACCTGGAGAACAGAGTTGACCCCTGATGTCAGCATTTGATGTGGATAGTTCTTCCACAGCTAATGACCTTTCTTTAGCTTCAAGACTCCCGAGTTGTGATGATACAGTGTGGTCTTCCATCTGCTTTTCCCTTATGGAGGCATTCAGTTTTTATCTTTGTATTCTAAGACAGCCCTTCTGTTTTACTGATAGATATTATGTCATCCTATAGCAAGCTGGTGCTTCTTTCATTTTAGGAGGGCTGTATGTTTCTACATATTTCCATATCAACCCAGTCTTTTTATATAAATGATGAACTCTTTAAAGATAAACTATTTTTTTTTTTATACAGAGACAAAATCAACTGCAATCCACAAATTAGAGTAGCTGTCTCATTGTGCAGGTTTTTCTATATTTTGATGAGGTTTCTCATAAGCAGCTGAACATTGCCTTAAAGGATTTGGAAGGTCATTTGTGTGACATTGATTTCTGCATTTTCAAAGAATTTTAACTTTTTCAAGTTATAATATTATATATATTTAGAGAAAAGACTCTGGTTAACAGCAATAATAGAAAGATCCTTGCATTGACAGAGGCAATGTTTTTAATTTGGTTACCTTTCAAAACAGCCATGAGTGGTAACAGTAGGGGTATATTAATCTAAACAATTTAAATGTTAATAGACTAGCAATCATGTTTATACATTTATGTGATTAAATCTAAAGTGAACAATTTCTATTCTACTATAAATCAGTTTCTGCATGTCTGTTTAGATGACTGGGAGTGTTAAACATTTATAATTATCATGTAGCAACCACTAGAAAGGTATTATGAGAAATGAAAACAAATATTATGAAACATAAAACAGAATGCTACATTATAATAATATCTATAACCCATGTTTTGTCCGCATTGTGATTAAATACACAATAGGTGAACCTCCTCTACAAAGTATGTGGAAGGGATACAAATTATTTGTGCATGTAGAAGTAGTTAGAATTTATTTTTCCTCTGAGGTTCTTTTTATTACTCTTTTTTAATTAAAAATAATGGATAACTAAGCTTTCTTACAGAAAAATATTCTTATAAATATTAGAAATGCATACAATGATGAAATAAAAAACAATGCAATTATACTGATGACTGAGAAAATAAATGGTAAGGAGTTGAAATACCAACTCCAAAACAGGTGGTTAAATCTACAAGCTGCTTTGATGAAGAAAAAAAGAACCATCTCCTCCCATGACAGTTACCATCTCTAGAGGATCCTCATGAGACAGTTCTGACGTGATAGCGACATGTTTTCTTGTGTAAGTAATTATTCAGGATTATACATTCACGTATGTATACATCCTCCCGCTCCATAGGTGCTGCTGTCAAGCTGATGATCGTTCATGGGGATTTTCCATCTGGTTTCTGAGGCTGTAAACATTTACTGGAGTAGGCTGTCACTCTTTCTTCCTCAGAAAGACAGATGGATTAAAACTGCTCACCTGCTCAGTCTCCACTGCCCCTGCTCACCTGCTCGTTGCACCTTTTCCTTGGTCACTTTGGAAGAAGAAGTTGCTGCCCTGGACATCACCCCCTGCGTGGTCTTCCCCTCCATCGTGGAGTCCCGGCACCAGGGCATCATGGTGGGCATGGGCCAGAAAGACTTGTACGAGGGCAATGAGGCCCAGAGCAAGAGGGGCATCCTGATGCTACAGTACCCGATAGAGCAGGCCATCGTCACCAGCTGGGACGACAAGGAGAAGATGTGGCACCGCACCTTCTACCATGAGCTGCGCGGGGCCCCCCGAGGGGCACCCCGTGCTGCTGACCGAGGCACCCCTGAGCCCAAGGCCAATCGGGAGAAGAAGATCCGGATCATGTTCGAGACCTTCAACACGCCCTCCGTGTAGGTGGCCAGCCAGGCCGTGCTGTGGTTGGACACCGGGGGCTGCACTACAGGCATCGTCATGGACACGGTGCCCATGGACGAGGGCTCTGCGCTGCGGCAGAGGACCTCATCCTGCGCCTGGACCTGATGGAGATCCTCACTGAGTGCGGCCCTGGCCTCACCACCCCCGAGCGAAAGGTGGTGCGTGACACAGCAGGTGTGCCCCCTTGCCCTGGACTCGGAGCAGGAGATGGCCAGCGCCGTGTCCCTGTCCACCAGCTGTCCGAAGGGCAGGTCATCACCATTGGCAACAAGCACTTCCAGAGTCCAGAGGCCCTTCCAGCCCTCCCCCACGAGACCACCTCCAACTCCAGCAGCAAGTATGACGTGGGTACCAGAAGGGATCTCTACACCCACACCGTGCAGTCGGCTGGGATCACCTCGTACCCAGGTATCGCCGACAGGATGCAGAAAGAGCTCACCGGGCAAGGGCCCAGCATCATGAAGATCACACGCCTGCCCTGAACGCAGGTACTCCGCGCGGATTGGCGGCTCCATCTGGCATTGTTGTCCACTTTCTAGCAGACATGGATTAACAGACGAGTAGGACGGGTCGAGTGTCTCCATCATCCACCACAAATGCTTCTAAACAGACGTCCCGCATATGCCCGCCTCCTCCGAGTGCAGCCTCCCACACACCTCATGCTAGCCTCTGAAACTGGAGAAGCCTTTGCAAAGAACTGTCCTTGAAGCCTCTATCACGAAATCAGCACCGGAGCTAGACCTTGTTGCTCATCTGACCTTGTATCACGTTGCCTGTTCTCTCGATCTATGTCTAATACCCTGTATGTATCTTTGATTTCAACCTTTAGCTCGTGTGATCCAGGCCACTGGGTGGCTGCGGCGTGGGATGACACGGTGTGGAGAAGGCCGTTGACTGGGCCAGGGTCCGCCTCATCGATCTTGTGGCCTGAAGGGGATTCATGGCAGAGCTGACGGCTCCAGGACCCCCAGAGGCTGCAGGCTGGGAGCAGTGGTCTTGACTGCTGGCCTGGCCTCAGGAGGTTGGAAAAATTCAAGCCTTAGGACCTGATTTGGGTATCACTTGCCTTGAGTTGGAAGATGGTTTGCATTGAAACCTGTAACTTGTATTAATCTTCTTAATTTATGTAAAGTTTTTGTATGAAATTCTTGACTCTAGAGATGGCAGATTTTGGGTTTTCTACCATATGTGCAAGCATTAGACCCTAGCAACACCACCTTGCACATGAATAAAGCACTGCAGTGAAAAAAACAAAACAAAACAAAACAAAACACAACCAGAAAAAAAAACAAACCCCACAAATAACAACAACAGCAAAAAAACCCTGCTGACCTTTTGGTGAACAACCTACATTGCAATGCACTACACAACTACACTATCAAGGTCCATTATATATTTTGTTGTTAAGTGCCGTCGAGTAGAGCACAACTCATAGTGATCCTGTGAACAAAAGATCCGAACCCTGTTCTATCCTGTGCCATCCTCACACTTCCTGGCACACAAGAGCCCATTGTAGCAGTCACCGTGTCAGTCCATCTGGTTGAGCATCTTCCTCTTCTTCCACAATCCTTTACCATTCCCTTCTCTATGGAATAGCCCCTCCGAGCAACATGTTCAAAGTATATGAGGCAAAGCCTCATCATTCTTGCCTCAAAAGAGCACTCCGGTTGCACCCTCTTCAAGACATACCTGTTTGTTCTCTTGGTCGTATAGGATGTTTAGTGCTCTTCTCCAACACCAAAGCTCAAAGGTGTCAATTCTTTTCCTGTCATCCTTATTCACTGGCCAGCTCTCAGATGCATAGCAAGTTTTTGGAAAGACTATGGCCCGAATCAGACACACTTTAGTCTTCAGGCTGACATCACTACTCCTCAATAATTTGAAAGTTTCCTAACTACAGATTTCCGCAGAGTAATGCATCTCTTTATTTTCTGACCCCTGGTACCAAAGGAGTTGATTGTGGATCCAAGCAAGATGATGCTTTTGACCATTTCAATCTCCTTTACATCCATCATGATGTTGCCTATCAGCCTAATGGAAAGAATCTTTGTTTTCCTGACAATGAGATGCAATCTATACTGAAGGCTGTATTCCTTGGTCTTCTCCAACAAGTGCTTCAAGTCCTCCTCACTTTCAGCAAGCAAGGTTGTGTCGTCTGCATAATGCAGGTTATTTATGAGTTTTCCTCCAATGCTGATGTCACACTCCTCCGCATAGAGTCCAGCTTCTCAGATAATTTACTTAGTATACAGATTGGTTAAGTATGGAGAACGAATACATTTTCTATACACATTATATATTACACATACACAAATACACAAATACCTTCAAATAATTTTCAAGAATGTTTATCTTCAGAAAAACATGTGCATATATTCCACCCATGTAAACACACATATTTATAAATATGGACACATGAAAATAATTTAATTTATAAACTGGAGTTATGAGGAGTTTTAAAAATATTTTTTTGTGGTTTACCTAGCATTTTGACTATGCTTATTATCACTTGGACTTATAATAGTAATTTAATTCTTTTTTATCAGAGAGCTATATTTACCCTTGATTGACTAATGTTAAAACTTGCCATCAAGTCAGAACTGACTCTTAGCTGACCCTTCAGCAGGTCTTCAGAGGCAATAGATCACATAGAAGGTTAGCCAGCCTTTTCCCATAGAGCATCTGGTGGATTTGAACTATGTGCTTTGGGATTGCAGCAGAGCTTCTTACCAATATTGATATGCTCAACTTGACCTTCTTTATGACACAAATAAATTATTCTGATTAGATTTCCTTGCAGACATTTCCTTAATGGCCTCACTTAGGCACACTGATTTCTAAATATGTTATTGTTGTGTGCCTTTGAGTGGGAACTGATTCATAGTTAACCCTCTAGCAGGTTTCCAGAGGCAGTAAGTTATGTGGGAGAGATTGCCCATCCTTTCCTGAAGGAGAAGCTTGTGTATTCATACCACATGCCTTTGGGATTACAATGCAGCTTTTTATCACTGGGCCATCAGAGCTCAATTTCTAAGTATTGTCTCAGCTTTACTCAAATGATTCACTATGCCTCATTTATTGAGAATATATATTTATTGAGAAATAAT
>NW_006399757.1:8272511-8273918 GCF_000299155.1 Elephantulus edwardii | reverse complement strand
TGCCAAATGTGATAATGGTTACCCACGGTGGACAGTGTTTGGTGAAGCTTCCCAATCAAAACAAGCTTGGAAGCAGGAGTGGCATCCACTTCTGAAATGGCTTGCCTCTGGAAACTCTATGAACAGTGCTCAGGTCTTTCGTTCATAGGGTCACTATGAGTTATCTACGACTCGATGGCACTTAACAATAAAAAACAACAACACATATCTGATATACCAAATATTCTATTATTCCATATTTTGCATTTATGACAATAGTTAAAGATATACTATAAGACTATTTTGCACATTCATTAGTGACTCATGTCTGTAATAACAAATGCTGAAACATGAGGCAAGAGTAATGCTGATTGTGGTGGTGAAGGTTATGTATCAATATGACTACATTATTACTATCAAGTGTTTTAGCAGTTGTGCAATATTGTGACTTGACAATTGTGTAATGATATAATTTGGAAATTATGTAATGATGTAACCATTGTCCATTTTTATATAATGATATTGTCACATAATGACTTGGCCTTTGAGACCTAAACATGCGAAGTAAGTATATTTACTTGAAGACAAACTGCTTCCATTGTGGCCTGGCCACTATTCCCGTGCAAAAGTATGTGTAATTTAATAACATATATTGAATGAGTTCATGGTTTATGCCAAGCAAAATGCCCTCTTTAATGATAATTCTCCTAGGTGCGAAACTTAGGTCAATAATGTCGTGCTTGAAACCCAAAACGGAGGAAGAAAAAAAAAAACACCAAACAAACCACAACACAAACTGACAAAAAACAAACCCAGCATTTTCTCTGAAGATATTTATAGTTCTCAATTTTACCCGTAGGTTCTTGATCCACTTTGACTTGATTTTTGTGTGTGGTGTGAGGTATGAATCTTATTTCTGTTTTCTGCACACAGATACAGTTTTGCCAGGACCATTTGTTAAAGAGGCTGTTTTTTTACTTAAAATTTATAAAATACTCCAGCAACAGAAAAAGACAAACTATTCAATAATAATTTAAAAAAAAGAGCAGAAGCTGTGAAGACTCTTCACCAAAAAAGATATTAAGAGGGCCAATAAACACATAAAATGTTCACAATCACTAACTATAGGAGAGATAAAAATTGAAAAACAGGTATCAGACATTGTGTGCATTGTAATTGTTAAGGACTGAAGTATGCATAAATGATGAAGAAAAATTAATATGTTGCATACTTTCTTTCAAATCACAATAAAAAAGTTGACCTTATCCATTAGCCCTTATTTCAAACTAATTGATTCCAGGTGGTTATAATTTTAAACTGTTTTCCTCCTCGCTAAATACTGTGACACTGATGTGTCAAATGTGATAATGGTTACCCATGGTGGACAGTGTTTGGTGGAGCTCCCCAATTAAAACAAGCTTGGAAGCA
>NW_006399757.1:8261494-8269359 GCF_000299155.1 Elephantulus edwardii | reverse complement strand
TTCATCTCCAGAGTAATATATCATATGGTCATCTGACTCAAAATGCCCCATGCCAGTCCATCTCATCTCACCAATGCCTAGTATGTCAATATTTATGGGTTCTATTTCTTTCTTAACAATTTCTAATTTTCCTACATTCATGGTTCTCACATTCCATTTTTTATTTTCTGCTGTGAGACCAGCATAATGCTTTTTCTACTGTCCTTCCTAGTCCCAGGCCTCCCTTGATTTTCTACCTTCTCAAAATCTGTTCACTTGCCCCACAATTATTCCCTTCTGCCGTTGTCTTCTTGAAAGGTGGTTCCTCCTAAACCACACTTTTTCTCCTTAAGCCTCAGCCAGGGGCTTTAGCTCTGGATGGTCTTCTGGTGGAACAGGTCTATAGGTGGTGATGAAAACTGACATTACTGGCATGGGAGAGAGTTTACCATTTCCTCTCCTCAGTTTCAATGTTAAAAATGTCTATGTATTCCTGTTCAGCCTGTGATTCCTCTGAGAGTGCTGGTGTGCCAAGGAGACAGAGCATCTACATGCATGTCTAAGAAGGGCTCATACTCTCCCAGCGGAGCAACAGACGGCCAGGGTGGAGCAGCAACTCCCTTACAGGTCTCACATCTCTCCTTCCACAGAGGTGGAGAACATCCCAGTCTTAAGGGCCCTGTGCTGCTCTTTATCTTTGTTCCAGACCTGAAAGAGTTCACCAAAAAGCTCACCAAACTTGAGGTGCTCGGCTAGCTTCTTGGCTGCTAGAGTGTAGCAGGACAATTTAGGAGAATTACAGCAGGAGCTGAACGACGTGGCTCAGTGCTACCAGGGTGGCAACAGCCTCCTAACTGAAGCTCTAAGATCAGGAAAGAGCTAGTTCTCAATAAAAACTGTAAATGCTTCAATTCCTCCTCAGTTTCAGTGAACAAGATTGTATCATCGGCATAATACAGGTTGTTGAGCCTTCTTCTAATCCTAAAATTACATTCCTCTTCATAAAATCCAGCCTCCTGAAAGATCTATTTTGTATATTGACTCAAAAGATATAGAGAACGGATACACCCCTGACCAAAATGGATACCAGAAGCAACGGAAATATTCTTATGAATTAAGAGTAACTAAAACGGGGGTGGCGTGTGGGGGGGGTGGGATACCAATGAAGGAATTTTTCTTTTACTTTTCAAAGAGAAGAACAAACTGGGGGGGAGGGGTGGGCAGGGAGAAAAATGCAACAATGAATGAATGGAAATCCAAAATCTCTGTAAATCTTCATTAAAAATAATAAAATTAAAAAAAAGAGTAGCAAAAACTGGTGGGATAAGTGATGATGTAAAACAGCCAAACAGAAGACTTTGGAGATCTGCTGGAAGAACATAAAGCAAAATAAACAGTAAAATGAATGGGCAAAGCTCTGAAGTTAGAAAACGGAAAGGGATGTATGTACTTTGCATTTCCTAAATTGAAAAAACCTGAAGAAATTCAGTCCTTCCGTAGCAACATTGAAGGAATCTGTGAGCAAAATATTGAATAAAAGAAAGCATCAAAAAGAGGTTGAAGAAATGTTTAGAGTCATTGACAAAAGACCCTGTCAGAGCTTATCCATTTCTCAAGGTGGCATATGATTAAGAATCAGTGGAACCGAAAAAAAAAATCTTCCTACACTGGAAGAATTGGCAAAACCCACATAATTCCATGAAATGGCTCTCGGAATAACAATTGAGATGTCTTAACAAATGAATGCAGCATAGATGTGCTTACTTGTTTATGTTAATAAATTTGAAAGTTACCAGGACAGCTGACTGGAAGAAGCCCATAATGGCACCCATTTTAGAAAGTTGATCCAGCAGAATGAATAAATTATATAATAATATAATTAGTAACACAGGCAAGTAATATTTTGAAGATAATTAAAAAATAGTTGCAGGGAGATCCAAGATGGCGGCGGAGGCAGAGACAATGTGGTGAGCTGTGGGAGCAGCGGACTACTTGGAACAGGGACACTATGCCCTTCTACAGACTTCTGTTTATTGATAATTGAATAGTTAAACAGTTGATGACTGGTCTTCAGTGAGGATTGAGGCTCAACAACAGGAATTCAAGGATTCCCAAGGAAGAATGGGTGAGTGTTGCAGCTCCCAACCCCTTCCCGCAGAGCCCGCACTGTGCCGCACCACAGCCACAGCTCCATGAAGCTCCCACAACCGGAACCTATGGAATCCCTCGCCCAGGATGGAGAGTGGGCACCGGGCCTCGCCAGGACTGGTGCAGCGGAGCCTCCACACTGCAGCAGAGTGGACTGGTTCTGGGGAGAATTCTTGGAGCCAAGGTGTCGGTGGCAGGGGAAGTGGGCGCCCACTGGCCTCCTGGGTGCAAGATAAAGCACGACCGCCAGCCGCCTGTGTGGGAGATGACGCACCGGAGATGCCTTGAGCCCACCGGCTGCCCGTGTGGGAGATGCCACTTGGGAGATGGCTTGCGCCCGTCAGCCACCTGTGTGGAAGTGACACGCGCCCGCCGCCTGCTTCCAGCCCGCACTGGGGGATGGTGCGCAACTGCTGGCTGCCTGTGCAAGAGATGACACGCCAGTCGAGAGATGAAGTGCACCAGCGGAGAGATGACACGCGCCCGCCAGTTGCCTGCACGCGAGACAACGTGTGCCCACCGGCCACCCGCGCTGGGGGATGGCGTGCACCCACTCACCCGTGAGCGAGATGATGGGTGCCCGCCAGCCGCCCACGTGGGAGATGACGCAAGGGAGATGGCAAGTGCCTGCCAGTTGCCCGTGTTGGGGGGTGGTGCGCCCCACCAGCTGCCTGCATGGAAGAGAGGGCACGTGCCCCACGGCCTACAGGTTTGGATTTCCTTGGAAAACCAGAGATGATCACGTATACAATGGATTGTCGAAAATCTCTGTGTGTTGTCTACCTGATGACACCTAACAGTGGCAGCATGTCCAAGAGGACCGACTTCCGAAATGCAACACATATTTTGATCTGTTGAATGCTTCTGCCAAAAGCTGTTTAGACCTGGGGAGAGCCTGTTCGCAATTCTCAGGTTCCCTTTGCCATTTATAAAGGGGGAGGGCAGTGACACCTACTTCAAATTATAGTATGACCACTTATGGCAGGGGAAGTGGTGGTGCTGGAATTGGAGACACTGTCCCTGGCCACACAGTTCTTGGTCAGGTGAGGGGACCAGATTGGGGTGGGGGCAATTAGAGGGGGAGTGTACCAGCCAGCCCATTGGGGGTGTTTCCCTGCTCAGGACGGGCTGCCTTCGGCCCTCGGCTGGGGGTGAGCCATCATGGCCCTCAGGGTGAGCTTCTCAGTTCCCAGATGGTGCCCTCTGACCCATGGGTAGGAAAAAAAAATGCCTAGGGTATCCAGAGAATTTTATCTAGGCTACTTTCTGCCACCCTCTCCCCCAGTAAACCTGAAAGTAACACCCCCAAAACCCCTCTATTTGTAACTCACAAGTTTGTTCTCTCTAGGTTTGCTCCCTTTCCTATAGATAACCTTGCCACTGAGTTTTACTTCAGACCTGACCCTGAACCCAGTGCCAGTGACAAAAGGGAAATACAACTGCCAGGTAAAGAAGCAAAGGAGGATGGAGCCTCTGGGTTCAACCAGCCATCCCCACTGGACCCACCTGGGAAAACACTTTGCAGTCCAGAGGGGAGCAAATGACAGGAAAATATCTTCTAACAGAACAAGAAGGCAAGGCAGCCTTAACCCAAGATCACCAATAAGGTGATAAAGTGTCCTCCCTTTTCCCCTTCACATCAACACCCCTTGTTCAGCATGAAGAAGCCAGAGAGTCGACATCCAGTTCCCAAATCAATAAGACAGTTGATTTCATTACCATTGGAAAATGCTTGTCATTTTCCTGTAGCATCTGGTCCCCACTGAATCCTTTTCATTTCCTTCACCTGCTCCCCCCACCAACCAATCTCTGCAGCTCTGCAAATGCATCCCTGCCCATCCTCACCCTTTTGCCCCCAACCCTCACCTCCTTGTATCCCCAATATGTTTTTTCCCAATAAAAAAAAACCAAAAAAACAAAACAAAACAAAATAGTTGCAGAAATGTAGCCACAGGAAATCACCAGAAATTCAAACCAGATCCAGAAGAGCACGTGGAACAAGGAATACCATTACTGACATCAGATAGACCTTGGTTGAAAGCAGAGAATATCAGTAATATGTTTACCTGAGATTGAGTAATATTTTAAAGGTTTTTTAATTTGTGGATCATAATAAATTATGGATAACATTGAGAAGAATAGGAATTACATAAAAATTGATTATTTTAGTATGGACTCGTGTACAAAGGAATATTGCATAGTTTAATATTAGGAAAAGTCTGTATCCTTTCATACTGCCTGTGTAATCTCTGTGTTGAAAAAACAGTTCAATAAACTAATCATTGTTGTTTACCCATTGAGTCGAGTAAAGACTTGAAGCCTTTCTATAACTATCATTTCTCAAAGTTCATGGTCCAAAGGCATGTTATCTAGGATGTGGATACTGCTATATGAAGAAGAATATGACATGAGGATTGGAGTAAGATTCAACACCGACCTGTGACATGCAAATGACTACTTGTTTGCAGCAAGTGAAGAAGATTTGAAACACTTACTTCAGAAGATTAACCACTATATAACCTTCAATATGGATTACACCTCAACATCAAAAAAACAAAATCCTCACAACTGGGTCAGTAGGCAACATCATGACAGGTGAGAAAAGATAGAGTTTGTCAATTATTTCATTTTTACTCTGATCCACAATCAATCGCCATGGAAGTAGAAGTAAAAAAATCAAAGGATCTATTGATGTTATCATATGCAATCAAGTCAACAATAGATCCTTTGATTTCTTGACTTCTACTTCCATGGCAATTGATTGTGGATCAGATTGATTGTGGATTCATGGCAGCCCTATGAATAACAGCTCTGAACATTGCCCCATCATAGTTTTCTTAATTTTATAGCCTTCTCATTCTATTTATTTTTTATGTTGAATCTTTGAATGGTGGTTATTTAACTGATGATTGTTGAGTTGATCTATACATTATTGGGAATTTTCTTCTCTATATCATATAGGCTGAGTTTTTTTATAAAATTGTTTTAATGTGTTTAACTTTTTCTTCTCCATCTTCTTTCTTTCTTCTGTGTATGTGTGTGTGTATGCAAGTGTGTGCCATGTTTTTTCCCCTGAGAGGGAACTAAAATTTCATGACTTATTATTTGAGTTCTAAATTTCAAATATGAGTTTGGGAGTTAAGCCCCACTTTGTTACAAAATCTCATCTATTTTGCACCCTATTGTATCTAAATTTTTTACTTAATGCAATTGGATTATTTAATTGTGGTTATTGAATTGTGTTGAGTTTTGTTATATTTATTTCATTAAATTGAATGTTGGGAAAGGAAAGTTGTGTGCAATTGTCTTATTCCACTGTATTAGAAATTTTCAGCCTCTTATTAAATGGGAAAAAAAGTCTATTTATTGTATAGCAGTAAAAAATTGCAGATAGAAGATTAGATACGAGCTGTTTTTAGTGAACAGCACTTAATCACAGTAGATATGCAATTTTTTGATATTATATATTTGTAATTAAGATGATGTTGTTAATTTGGAGGATTTGTGATAACTACAGTGTAAAGGAGCCTCAGATAAGAGCATAGGGGAAACTGAGTGTTCAAGCTACTTATTACCAAAGTTAGGAATATACATAAAATGTGGAATATTAAAGACTTTATGCAAGATCACAACATGATGCATTCTATGACACAATCTCATTCTTTTTCTTTAAAATGTCTGGATTATTCATTTCTTTTAACTGAACTGAAGAAATGTTGTCTCAGACACATTTCTGAAGGTTTTAAATCTCTAACAATCAAAAACACACTTGACAGAGAACTAATTTCATACCTCAGGCATTAAAACCAGAGTCTGTATTCATTGTTTATTTTACATAATGTAAAACAGCATGAAGCATGATATATTATGCAATGGATGAATGGGGACTTTAGAAAGTAGGGAATCATTTTACATTTACACCTGGTAGATGACATTTTACATATTGAAAGTTGGCCTGGTATATCAAACGTGAAGATTTTTTTCTAATCAAATTGATTTTTTTTCAGTTGTAATATACATTAAAGAATAAAAGAAATATTATTTACTGTACTTTTCTGAAATAATTTAATGGATTATTGTGATATCAATGTTGGTACTAAATGAAAGTTTTTACTTTAGGTATTTAAGATTTTAAAGCTAGAGATTGGCATAAATTTAGATTAATAAAATTAAAGTATTTACCAATAAAATAGGTAGGCCAATTAAAATTAAGCCTCAGAGTATGATTAATTTCTTATTACAGAACTTTGAATTATTAGTGAGTATACTAGTACTTGCTGGTTTCATTGTGAGAGCCAAATAGCTATATATTGGTGTAATTCTTATAGTTTAGAAGGTATTAAAGTTTTTCAGATATGGTTAATTGGTAAATTAGTGTTCAGTGAAATAAATAATGTGGTAGTGTGCCACTTTTCCCCCAAGGGTAGGAAATTCCCTAAATCATTTAGATAAGGTCTAAATAATATGGCATAGTGTCATTAACTATCAAATAACAGTGGGTGACATGATAGCTCATCTAGGAGCTGGGGTACAATGCCCTGAAGTTTTCTCCTATAGCTGATATTTTAAGCAGTGCTTAAAATGACCTTGCTTTGATAAATTCCAGGGGCTAACATCTGCTCAGCATGAAGTATGATGATTTTATATCAATTCTTGAACCCGTGACCTAGACTAATTAATATCTATCTATCTATCTATCTATCTATCTATCTATCTATCTATCATCTATCAATCATCTATGAGTTGCCTAGGACTCGATGGCACTTAACAACAATAACATCAACATAGAGAGAGATCAATTGGTCTAGTGGACAGAAAGTGATGCTACCAAACCAAAGGTGGGTGACTTTTAATCCACGGCCCTCAGGCCTGTTTTTCATTGTTTTTGTTCAAACATTCTTCTAGATCATATAGCCCTGGTGTGTCCATTTGCTGTACAGACATAATATGTGGTTGCTGTGAAGCTGAATACTAACTATGACATTGATTTGTCAAATGAGTAAATAATTATCCATGGTGGACAGTGTTTGGTGGAGCTCCTCAATTAAAACAAGCTTGGAAGCAGAAGTGGCATCCCCTTCCATAAATAGCTTGCCTCTGGAAACCCAATAACCTGGAGAAAGGATGAAAGTCACACAAGTGTTGAGGAACTTTCATTCATAGAGTCGCTAAAAGTTGCCTATGACTCGATGACACTTAACAACAAAGAATTTAAACTTGCGTAGAAGGAAGAGAATGAATATGAATACTCAGGTGGATTGGATTGTTCTTTGTTCTCAACTCTATTCTCTATGTCTTATTCTGTATCACAAAAGATTGAATCTTTATACTTCTTTTGCCAGGATCTGTGTCAGAATGACTTGATGGCAGTTGCTGTTTACTGGAGTTGGGTAGGACTGGGCAGTCAGGGGTTGTCAACCAGCTTGCAGTTAAATGTCATTAATAGGAAACACCAATGGGAGCCTGAAGGTGGGAAGAAAGGAGCAACTTCTACTTCCAGTGGTCCTTCAGAAAATAGAAGACGGCTGCAGACACCAGTGTTTTGGTAGTTCCAGCTGTGGTGGAGGTAACACTGATAGTTTCTGTAATATCAGTAGGGAGTCAAGTGGGTAGTTATCATCTCCAGTAACTTCTAGGAGTTAAAGCATAAGCATTAGTTAGGAGGGGAAGACCCTCTATGAGGTGGATTGATTCAGTGACTGGGGTAATCGGGATGGGTGTGTCAGAGGCAATGAGAT
>NW_006399757.1:8243231-8261394 GCF_000299155.1 Elephantulus edwardii | reverse complement strand
AACAACAACAACAACAATAGTTGTTTCTGGGGCAGTAGCTGTCTCAGGTAATCTAGTGACCAGTGTTCTCTGGGTTCTGATAGTGCTCTCTCTTTTGCTCTATTCCTTGACGGGTGATGGTAGCAATTGTCGGATTGTTGTTGTCTTGTGCCTGGAGTCGGGACTGACTCCAGTGGGTTTTCAGCGGCAGTAAATCACATGATAGGTAAATATATATTTAAAAGTGATACTCATATAGCATCTAAATGACAATTTTAAAGTGAGAAACTCACTTTATTGCATTCACAATGCTGGGCAAAAAGACATAAAAAAACTTTAGGTATAAAACTATATACCACATAAGGATATAGCACTGTAATTGTTGTTGTTATGTGCTGTCAGGTCGCCTGCTACTCACAGTGACAATATATTATAACTCTGAACACTGCTCTATCCTGAGCCAACTTTATGGTCTCTGACACACTTACCCCCATTATCTTAGTCTCTGAGTTAATTCACCTTATCGAGGGTCTTCCTTTCTTGCACTGTCCCTCCACACTCTGAAGCATGATGTCCCTCTCCAAGGACTGGTCTCTCCATATAAAGAATGTTTATAATCTAAAAGAAAAATACTTAATCCAATTAAAAGTTGTTGTTGTTAGTGTTGTTTTGTGCCATTGAGTTTCCTGCAACCCATAGCAACCCTATCTACAGCAGCCCTGAAGCCTGCCCTGTCCTGAGTCAGTCTCACGAATTTCAACACACTAACTCCTATTGTTCCAGGTACTGTATCACTCCATCTCATCTGGAGTCTTCCTTTCCTGTGCTGTCCACCCATCCTTTTAAGCATGATGTCCTTCTCCAAGAACCAATCTCTTCTGGCCACATGCCCAAAGTATGAGAGATGGAGCTTCAAAATCCTATTCTAAGGAGAAACTGGATTTCACCCTCTCCAAGACAGACCTATTTATTTTCTTGGCAGTCCATGGTATGTCCAAGACGCTTCTCCTTTAACCCCACAACTTGAAGACATTGATTCTTCTTTGGTCAACATTAGTCATTGTTGAGCTCTCCGACATATCACAAGTAATTGAGAGGACCATGGCCTACATTAAGCACATCTTAGTATCTAGACTGACATCATTGCTTTTCAGCACTCTGGAGTTACTCCTTTTCAAATTACTTCTATCTAATTCCAAAATATTTCCTTCATCCCAAAGTAAATCTTTTTAACCATTAAGTAGTTTCTCCTCTTTCCCTCATCATCCAGGCCCTGGCAACAATGACTATGCATTTTATAGTTAGTGACTTAGCTATTCTGGAGACCATGTAAGTGGAATTGTGCTATACATGACTTTCTGTGTCTGATTTCTTTCATATAGACTAAAGATTCATCCATCCTGGAGAGTATATCAAAATGACATTCTTTCTTACAACTGAGAAGGAGTCCAGGAGCCTCAGCATCCCCCTTTTTGAATTATTTTTTCTTCAAAGCATTAGTGACCATTTTATATAATGTTTTATTTATTTAATTTTTAGTTTCTCCACTATAGAAGGAAAACTTCATGAGGTCAGGTTTCATTTTTCAATTTTTATTTAGAAAATAAGATAAAAAATTCATTTTATTTTGGTTTGCATTCAAAATTCATATACATTGTGTTTCACACTTTCCTTCATTTACATACATTGTGTTTCAAGCAATCATTCCCATACCCCCTAAACATTTTACTGGCTATCCTATTTTTTATAATAAAAGTCTTATGCTGTATTTGTCCTTATGCCACTGGGTTAGTTCACTCAGCATAATGCCCTTCAGTTTCTCCAAAGTTACATAGATTTTTTGAAGTTGTTGCTCCTGAGTGCTGCATACATGTGGATGTAATAAAATTTCTCAATCCATTTGATTGTGCTTGGACTTTTGGGCTATTTCCATGTTCTTGCAATGGTGAATAACACTCCAAAGAATATTGGTATACAAATCTCCATTTGTGTCTCAGTTCTAATTTAATTGAGATATTTTCCTAGCAGTGGAATAGCTGGGTCATATAGTTTCTATGTTCAGCCTTTTGAGGATATGCCAAATTGCCTTCCAGAGTGGTTGTACCATTTTACAATACTACCAACAATGTGTCAGAGTTCCTCTCTCCACATTTTCTCCAATTTTTATTGCTTGCTGTCCTATTAAACTTTGCTACTACTACTGGAGTGAGATGGTATGTCATTGTGATTTCGATTTGATTCTCTCTTATTGCCAGCAATTTTGATCATTTTTTCAGTTGTATGTTTGCCAGGTGGATGTCTTCCTCTGTGAAAATTCTTTACATATCTTCTACCAATTTTGTATTACATTATTATTCTTTTTCTTGTGAAGGCCCTGTAGTATTCCACAGACTTTTGTTATGAAACTCTTGTCTGAGGTGGTATTGCCAAACCAACTCAAGGTGGATTAGAGATCTGGGGATAATTCCTCATGAAGGAATTTAGGTTTTTTTTTTTATGAAGGTTTTATTATCTAGGGATAATAAAACCATGAAGATCATAAGAGACAAAATGAGATCAAGTATAGAAAGACCTAGCTTATGATATAAAGAGGCTGATAAATTAGCCAGAAATGCATAACCAGGTCAGGATAAAATTGGCGAATGAGGCCTTCTAAAGATTTAATCCCTGTGCGCATCAAAAACATTTTCCATTGGGTGAAAAGAAAACCTACTAACTGAGAGATCAAGGGTATTTGCCCACATATGTGGCTCTGACATTTAGAAACATATCCAGAAACATGGTGGGCAAACAAAATATTTTTTGTTCTCATTGAAAAATTAAACCCTTAATGAGATTTATAAACATACTACATTTTAAACATATTTATAACATACTAATTTCTTGACACTTGTCCCTCTTGTTTCTTCCCTGTGAGTTCACTTTTCTTCTTATTAAATAAGATATTTTGTTATTTGCTGTAAGAGTTCTTGGAAAGTACTTTTTTTAAAAAATTTTGCTTTTAAAAAGAATTTGAAATAATTAGTCTCACCCGTAGTTGTGAGAATACAGAGAGATCTTTTACTCAACTATTGTTGTTGTTGTTATGTGCCATCGAGTTGCTTGTGATTTGTAGCAACCCTATGTACAGTAACTATGAACCCTACCCTTTCCTGGGCCAATCTCACTGTCTGTGACATACCTAGCTCCAGTACCCCAGAAACATGTCAATCTATCTCCCTCGGAATCGTCTTCTCCTGGACTGTCCTACTCTTCCAAGCATGATATCCATCTCCAAGAACTGGTCTTTCTTGGCAACATGCCATAAGTATGTAAGAAGGAGCTTCAAAATCCTTGCCTCCTAGGAGCAACTTAGTTTTACCCTCTCAAGGCAGATCTATTTGTTCTTTAGGCAGTGCATGGTAGTTAAATACTCTTCTCCAGCACCACAATACAAAGACATCAAGTCTTCTGTCATCCTTAGTCATTGTCTAACTCTCTGATCCATAGTAAGTAATTGAGATGATTATGGCCTGGAAAAATGTACCTTAGTCTCTAACCTGACGCAATTGCTCTTCAGCACTCTGGAAAGGTTCCTGATAGACTTCCCTAATATAATTTGTCTTTTGATTTTCTGACTACTGGTTTAACAATGTTGATTGTGGAGTCAGTCAAGTCTAAATTGTTAATAATATCCCCTCTCTTCTCCAGCTATTGGTGATGATGCCAATTGTTCTAGTGGTGAGAATCTTTGTATTCTTAATGTTGAACTTCAATCTATATTGAAGACTACAGTCCTTTACCTTCTGCAGAAATTTCTTCATGTCCTTCTCAGTTTCAGCAGGTTGTGTTACCTGCTTAGCACAGACTGTTGATGAGTCTTCCTCCAATTCTGATGCCATGTTCCTCCTCCTCAAGTCCAGCTTCACGGATGATCTGTTCTGCATATAGATTCAAAAAGTATGGAGACAGGATGAATCCCTGATGAATCTTTTCCTAATTTTGAACCATGCAGTGATTCCTTGCTTTGTTCAGAAAAATGTTTCCTGGTCCAAATAAAAGTTTTGCATTCTGTGAGGAATGTTTTTCTAGAAGTTTTCCTGGTTTTACTGTTGTAGTCATTTAGATCATGCTTTTGATGCCAAATCTTGTGGCTCTTTGTTTAGTCATTGATCAGGAAAAGATTTTCTACTTTTTCTCCCTCCTTAAAAGTTTTATAGATTCAGATTTTGCATTTGAGTCTGTAATGCATTTTGAGTTTTTTATTATTGTAGTAAACTTATATGCCACAAAATATTTGCTATTTGAAAATTTTTCTCATGTATAGTTCTGTGACATTAATTATGTTGTCTAAACATCACCATTATTTACTTCCAAAATATCCATTTTGGGCTAATTTTTAGTAAAGGTTGTTGTTAAGTTCTGTCGATTCATAGACAACTTACAGCAACCCTATGAACGAAAGACCTGAACACTTATATAACTTTCATTGTTTCTCCAAGTTCATAGAGTTTCCAGAGGCAAGCTATTTAAGAAGTGGATGCCACTCCTGCTTCCAAGCTTGTTTTAAAGGAGGCACTCCATCAAACACTGTCTACCGTGGGTAACCAATATCGTATTTGACACATCAGTGTCACAGTGTTTAGCATCACAGAAGCCATGAGTTACCTCATGGAGTGTAAATCAAGTTTACAATGTTTTGCCTTTATATGTTCAATTTGTTCAAAGATTATCTTCCTGTCATTGAACTATTTTTGTATCTTTGTCCAAAATAAATTGGGCATGGCCAAGCTTATTGGTCTGATAGAGACTAATGGAACCCAGGAGACTAGGACTGATAGTTACCATTCAGGCCGAGAATTGAATTCATTACCAAGGCTTGATTTTTAGCTAAATAGGGAGCCCTGGTAGCTTACAGACGAAACTGTGCTGCAATCTCAAAGGCTCACAGTTCGAGGCCACAATCTGCCCTGTGGGAGAAGGATGGGTAGCCTCCCATTTTGTGATTAATTTCCTCTGAAAATCCATCAAAGGGTAGGCAATGGGTTGGTTCCGACTCTATGGTACACAGCAACAACAACAATGGACAAACCTGGGAGGAAATACTAATATTGAGAGGGTATACAATATTTAGAACAACTAACCATGCAAGAGATTAAAAGGGTAGCATTGAACCAAGGAAAAAAGCTTAGAAAGCAACTATTTGTTATGTGCCATGGAGTAAAAACCAAATCATTATTGACTATCCAGTAGGTTTTCAGAGGTTGTAAATCACTCAGGAGGAGATAGCCCATCTTTCTCCCTTGGAGTATTTGAACCATCTGCTTTTGTATTGGTAGTGAAACTTTTTACCCTGGAGGCCACTAGACAGCGAGAAGGACAGGAAAGAAAAAAGATTGGAAATGATAAATACAGGGAGTAAATTAGAAAGGCACTATTGCATTGTGGGAATTGCAATTAATGTTATAAAATGAAGTTTGTATGAACTGTTTAATGAAAAGTCAACTTGCTTTGTAAACTTTTCCTCATCTCATAATAAAAAGTTTTAAAAATTCTTTTGTCTATTTTTTAGTTTTGCTTTGATTTGTGTGAGTCTCTCAGTCAATACTTCAGTATCATAGATACTGTATGGTGAAACTGTACCAAGTAGCAACTGTACCCTTCCTCTCTATATTCATATTTGTTCAGGGGGGTGGGTACAAAAGCTTCTCTCAGAGGATTGCAAGAGAGAGAGAGAGAGAGAGAGTTATACTGTAGCTGGATGGGATGTGAGCAGGGTAGAAATTTAGAGGCTATGTAGCCTGTAGCTGCTGGAAAGGAGGGTGTCTTAGAGAGGATTCTATGAAAGCTATGTTTTGGCATATAAAAAGGAATATAAATCTGACTTATTTACCTTTTGATATTAAAGCCAGTGATCTGGATATTCAATTCATGAGAAACAACTTGACAACACAATTCCTTCCTTTTTCATTTCTCTCCCCATTTTTTTGCTTTCCAAAAGTAAAAAATGTGAATTGAATAAAGTGCATTCTTTCAGAAAATATTCTTGTAAATCTTCATAATCCTTAGGGAGAGGAACAATGCAAATGATAATTTGACAATGCAAAGCTTTCTTTGGAAGAACAATTCTTACTCTAAAGATTTTATAAATAAGTGGGCTATTAACATAAGAATATTGGAATTTATTACACTAGTTCAGTCCTACAATTTCTTATCTACATGTTTTGAAACTGAAGGTGGCATGTGGAATATAAATTCTTTCTTTGAAAAAAAAATACAGCTCACTAAAGTGTGCATCAGGACTGTATCCTTTCTCCATACCTATCCAATTTGTATTCTTAGCAAATCATTAGAGAAGCAGGGAACTTATGAAGAAGAGGGTGGCATCAGGATTGAAAAAAAAGACTCATTTATGATCTGTGTTATTCAGATTACACACCATATTTACCGAAAGTGAGGAGGACCTTAAACACTGACTGCAGAGGATTAAGAACTGAAGCCTTCAAGATCCACATTTCAGTATCAAGTAAACAAACACCCTCACCAGTGGCAACATCATCATAGGTAGAGAAAAGATTGAAATTGTCAATTATTTAATCTTTCTTGGTTCAACTATTAACATCCTGGGTACTAACAGGTAGGAGACCTGAAGACATAAAGCATTGGGAAAGTTGCTGTCAAGGACTTCTTAAAAATCCTGAAGAGCAATGATGTCAACTTAAAGACTAAGATGTTCCTAATTCAATTCTCAGTCTTTCCAGTCACCTGCTATGTGTTTGAGAGCTGGTCAATGACTGAGAATGGCAGGAGAGAAATCAGTGCCTTTGAATTGTAGTGTTGGAGAATGAGAAATATCTCATGGACTGCCAAAGGAACAAGCAGACATGTGTTGGAGAAAGTGCAACCAGAGTACTCCTCAGAGGAAAGGATAGAGAAACTTTGTTTCACATACTTTGGGCATGTTGTTAGGAGAGGCTATTGCTTAGAAAGGGGCACCATGATTGGAAAGGTGAAGGGTCCGCAAAAGAGAGGAAGACCCTCAACAAGATAGATTGACACAGTGACTATGGCAAGGCTCAAGCATGTGTGGGATGATAAAGATGGCAGTGGATAGGACAAAGTTCAGATCTGTTGTTCATAGAGTTGCTAAGAGTCATACTCTGCTGCGCTTAACAACAACATCAAACTGTAAGGGTGCACTGATGACACAGTCCATGGGGAGTTGACCTGCTAATCCACAGTCAACACTTCTCTGATATTTTGAATCCACCAGCAGTAGTCTCCTCCTGAATGATTTACAGTCTCAGAAAAGTGTCCGAGAGTCAGCTAGGAGTCAATTCTGGTTTCACTGCAGTATTCTTCTTCTTTTTAATGAAATAATATTGCATGTCAAAAGAAGTCAAAGCTAAAGTTAGTGTCTTTGAGTGGGAACTGATGAACTCCTGGGAAATTTGGACCTGCTTTGGGATTGGCCATGCAAATCCTCACCTACTAAGTTACCAAGAGCTACGGCTTGTAAGCGTTGAAGAATTGAAACCAAATGGAATAAAACAAAAAATCCCAATAAAAACCAAATAAAACAAACCCCAAATCCACGAAACAAACAAAAAAGCTCCAGGAAACCCCCCCAAACCCACTCCAAAAGCAACAACAGAAAAAAATTTTCCAATAGAATTCTCTAGGGTTTATTTTTTTATAAAGTTGTATAAAGATAACTTTATATGAAGTTATATGAAGATAAAAGATGACAGAGGAAAATATTTGGAAGTAGTTTGTAATCATCTTTTGGCCTCTTTTTATCCTGACCAAGGCTGAGTTTGGAAGAGCTTTTATAGCAGATGGAAAAACTGAAGGAGTTAGTTATTTTTTTTGCTTGTTTGTTTTTTAAAAAATACACCTGTAGCTAACAACATTTCTTTTGGCATGCTTTATTTTTTTAAATTAAGTACCATTCATATCACAGTAAATAAAAAAATAAAAATTCTGTAGGGAATAATTTTAATAAAGAGAATATTTTCACAAAAAAGAAAAGTCATTATTTTCTCAATTTACATAATAAAGGTTAAACATCGTGAATTTTATTAAACAAAAGTGAATGATGTTTACTGAAGGGTATAAATGATCTAAACAGGAAGGTGTCCATCTCCATAGAGCTAAACCGGCTGCTTTGCTGGACCCAAGGAAGGGATAAATTTTGGAGGGGATTTAAAGGGAAGATATCTTGAAGTAAAACAAAGATTTGGCAGGTATAGGTTCATAATACTTAAGTGGGAGCACATGATTAGTCAAAGATAATGCCTATCAATTTATTACAAGGCGATTCCAGGACAACTATAAGACAACTTTTCCAGTAACCCATCAGAAAAATTACTTTCTCAGTCATGGCCATTTCTTAGGGTCTGTTGTAAACATTTAGATCATGCTGTACCTTAAGACCCTTGGCACAAGCTATCTGCTCTTGCATCTCTTTGACTATAATGAAAAAAGACACTTTGGGAATTGATTAAATAACCTTCATTGCCAGACCTCAGAGAAAAGGAATGTTGTCCTCAGAGAAATGGGAACTACAAAACTGTGATTGACCAAGATTAAAAAGACTGTCATTTGGAGAGGTCCTTTTAAAACAGGCTTTCCAAATCCAACATAGATTCTAGACTCATGTCAAGACTGCAATCGAATAAAGATTCCAATTTTAGACTATATATGCATTTTTTTTTCTTAAATCTAGCTTTGATTAAGTGCAGTCAGAGTGTTCCTTAGAGGCAAGGATGGTGAGACTTTGTCTAATGTACTTTAGGCATATAAAGGGTCAGTTCCTGTGAAAGGACATCTTGCTTGGCAAGGTGGAGAATCAGTGAAGGAGAGGAGGACACTTAGTGAGATAGATGAATTGACACTGACCACATCAATGCCTTTAAGCACAAGAGAAATTGGTAAATTGCACAGTTTTGGGTAGAATTATGCATAGGGGTACTATGAGTTGGAACTGACTCGATAGCACCTAGCTACAAAAAATTTACACACAACCCAAGGGCCTCTGACTTATACTCTCATAAAATAGTACTTTATTTCTAATTTATTAGAACTAGCCTTTATGTTAATGTTTATATTTAATAGACACTTATTATTATTATATTACTTATATTAATAGTAGCAGAGCAGAATTGTGTACAAGAGATCCGTAAAAGATGGTGCCGTCATTGTCCTGTTCTATTCAGTACTGTCAACTCTTCTTCCTGGTGTGACAATTGCACAATTTAGACAAGTATCACCAGTGATGGAGTTAGCTTGGACAGGCTTGGAAGTGGCAGTTGTTAAATTGTCAAGACATGCTACAAACGCGCTCTTACACAGCACTTTTATTAAAAATTAAATTACAGAAGCTTCTAACTACATTAGAGTAAATTTATATTATATCATATTACATTAAATAAAACTCAAATATGAAAACCTCATCATTTCCCAATTATTTTTACTGCATTTTTCTGTTATCTGTGCTTTTGAGGTTATCTGTAGCTATTGCATCTTTAAGGTAGAAATACTTTACAGTGCTGTGATGTTGTTGTTAGGTGCCATCGAGTCATTTGCGACTCATGGAGACCCTATGTACAAGAGCCCTAAACGCCGTTCTATCCTGTGCCAACCTCGCTGTCTCAAACACATTCTTTCTCACCACTTCACTCACAGAATTGATCCATCTCATCAAGGGTCTTCCTCTCCTGCACCATCTCTCCACTCTCCCAAACGTGATGTCCCTCTCCAAGGACCAGTTCCTCCTTGCAACATGCCCAAAGTATGTCAGACGAAGCTTCAGGATCCTTGACTCCAGGGAACATTCTGGCTTCACCCTCTCCAGCACAAACCTGTTTGTTTTCCTAGCAGTCCATGGTATATTCAACACTCCTTTCCAGCACCACAACTCAAAGGCATCAACTCCCTTTCTATCATCCCTATTCACTGTCTAACTCTCTGATGCATATCACGTAATTGCAAAGACTATAGCCTGGATCAGGTGCACCTTAGTCTCCAGCCTGACGTCATTGCACTTCAGTACTCTTGAGAGGTCTCTCACAGCTGACTTTCCCAATGTAATTCATCTCCTGATTTCCTGGCTGCTGTTACCAAGAGTGTTGACTCTGGAACCAAGTAAACTAAAACTGTTAACTCTCTCAATCTCTTCACCGTCCATACTGATGCTGCCAATTGACCCAGTGGTGAGAATCTTTGTTTTCTTGATATTGAGCTTCAATCCATATTGAAGACTGTAGTCCAGGTCCTCCTCAGTTTCAGCAAGCAGGGTTGTGTCTTCTGCATAACACAGGTTATTGATGATTCTTCCACCAATCCTGATGTCACATTCCTTCTCGTACAGCCCACAGTCTTGGATGATCTGTTCTGCATACAGATTGAAAAGGTATGGAGACAAAATATATCCCTGATGGACCCCTTTCTTGATTTTGAATCAAGAATTTCATATTATCCTGCTTTATTTTTTTATTATTTTGTGTGTGTGTACCCTCAAATGGGATCTGACTGGTACAGGAAGAAATTATCCTTCCTTTTCCAGCAGATCATCTGGTGAATTTGAACCACACACCTTTGGGATTGCAATGCAGCATCTAGGCCACAAGAGCTTTCGAATAACTAACTACACACACACACACACACACACACTGTCCACCTCTCTTCCATCCTTAACACACAAAAAACTCTGAAAGCCAAATTTTGAACATTTACCAGCATACCATTACAGGGTACATTTTTACTCTGGAGGACAGTGTAGAACTGCCCATTAAGATTTACAAAGTTGTAAATCTTTACAGGAACAGACTACCTCAACCTTTCTCTCAAAAAGTGATTGGGGAATTGGAACTACTAACCTGTTATTTAGCAGTTAAATGTCTTAATCTGCATCATCCTGGGCAGCCACAACATTTTGCTTTTCTGAAGACAGGGGAACTCTGATATCTTAGTCTATAGGGAGTTGCACTGCTAACCTAAAGGTTCAAATTCACCAGCATCTCCAAGGGAGAAAGATAGGCACTCTCCCATGCAATTTACATCCTATTTTCCCGGTTGGGAAACCCAGGGAACATAAGCTATGAGTTGGTTCTAACTCAGTGATAATAGGTGAGAATTTTTATGAAGCTCAGAAAATCTACCTTCTGTTTCCATAGGGAGAGAGCTTTGTTTTAATCATTGGCTAGATTTGGGGGACATTTAGTTTCTATTACTCCCTAAGAGTAGAACTTAATGTTGCTTTTTTGAAAGGCTTTCTTTTTTTTTCAACTTAGTTCATTGTATTTTATTTAATGTGCATGTAAACAAAACACACAAGAGCATCTGTTTTGCTTTGTTTGCAAACCAACTCTTTGAGAGACTTTCATTGCTCAAGGCTCTTGCCTCCACCTACTTTGTTTTTCTGGTCTATTTCTAGACTATTATGGTATTTATCTTGATTTTTTGTGTGTATATATTCCCCCCAAAAGAAAAATACTTTATTTATCATGTAATGGGTTTGCAGCAAATTGAGGGGTACAGAACATGAGCACATTATCATTTTGATCTTGATCACTTCTACTCATAAATATCTGAGTAGCAACAGGAAGTTCTGGTGGCCTAGTGGTAAGGGAGTTGCACTGCCAACCCCAAAAGCACGCTGTTTGAATACATCAGCTGTTCAGTGGGAGAAATATGGGCAATATCTTCCTGTGCAATTTATACCTTCTGTAAACTTACTGGTGGGTCAACAGCTCTGAGTTGCTTCTGACTAGAGGGTACATCACAACAGTAGTAGCAAGCATGCCTGTAATATAGTGTCTAGTGATTTCTCTATTTATGGGAATCCTGATCACTTCTTAACTTCAGTGTTACTGATTTTTACATGTCCTTATTCTCATTTATCCTCATGTATATATAGAATTAATTGAGCTATATAGTCCTTTTATAAGCTTGGTTCTTCCATTCAACTGATAATTACTATTTGTAGCATATTCTCAGTTTTCTAGACATGGAGCACACAATGATGAGTAAACCAGACATGGCCTTCGACTTCGGTTTTTCCTGGTAGGAGATCCAACTGTTAAGTTACCATATAAATAAGTCACAAATGCTAATAAATGATTTAAATAAAAAGAAATGAAATTTTGATTATTTATGACAAGAATACATGATGTAGTTTAGCATTACATGCAAGACTTCCATGAAGATGTGATATAGAAACTCTAACTTTAAAGATAAATAAGGATTAGTGACATAGAATAAGTGGTATCAGTGGGTCAATTAAAACAGGAAAGAAGGTTAGTGTGTTTGTGATGTAAATACTAGAAAAAAAATGAGAGTGAGAAGGAATGTTACAGTTAACACCTATAGGGTCTTGAGAAGTTAGTTTATCAAGAAGTTAGAGTTTATGAAGAGTGGGTTGGAAGGAAAATAAAATGCGTCATCAGAAGTTCAGAGAGGGATTATAGAGGTTTAGGCTTGGGGAGTAGTGATAGTGTGGGCAAGAAGTGCCAGTTATAGAAATATTCGTGAGACAGTGTTGATAGGACTTGATGATGTAGTGGAGATTGGGAATGAGGGAGAAGTTGGGTTTTAAGAATGTCTTGTCACTTTATAATATGAACAATTAAAAGAAGTGACACTAGTCTCTGTTAAAAAAAAAACACCCCAAACACATTGATGACCAGTTTACAGTTTGGTTTTGAATGTATTAAATTTGAAGTACCTTTGAGACCTCACAGTATAGATATTATATATGTGGTATTGAGGGATTATGGTTAGTAGCTTTTTGAGACTGTGATAAGAATCTTAGCTTGGAGGTATATTTTTCCTCATATCTTATTTTTAAGTAGCACATTCTGACTCAATTAAGAAGTAGAGGAGATTATTTGAAAAGATATTTGGTGTCTTCTCAAATTAATGAAATTCTAGAATACCACTCATGAGAATGGGGCTCTGGGAGCTGAACCTCAAATCTCACATGATAACTGGGGAAATCTTAGCTCAACTCTTGTATTGCTGTCTCTTTGATGCTGACACCTGACTTTATTACAGTTGCTACTGTGTGATATTTTTTGCCTTAACTTGCAGTTGCCATCCTGATTCTGCTTCCATAGACAAGAGTGTGAACTAGTCCGTAGTAAGTCATCTACAGATATGACTGCATCTGATGGATAAATTACAAGATATTCTCTACCTGCTACAAATGTGTAGCATTTTCAGCTCCTGTGAGGGAAGAAAAGTTTACTCTTCCATCAAAACAGTAAAATGGAAGCACCTTTTCAAACATAATACAAGATTTAAATTTTGGATCTCTAGGGGTGTAGGCTAGGGAGTTGTGCTTCTCTGGCTGTTCAAATCCACCAGTGGCTGCACAAAAGAAGGGTGAGCAATCTCCTCCAGTGCAATTTACAGCCTTGGAAATGTTCTGAAGGATCAGCAATGAATCAGTTCACGCTTGACCGCAAAGAGTTGGAGTGCTTTAAACACAAATGGCAGAATTGCGCTTACATCTATCTTCATTATCTATAACCACATCACAGAAGAAACAAGAAGTAATTGATTTAGAATTGCACTTAAAAATTGCTTTAATAACAGGTTTGAGTAAGCAATTCAGATAATAATTTCACTCTTCATTTTGACCACTTAATCAGTCTCTCTATTGCTAGGCTGTTATGTAACAGTTTATTTTTGTATACTAACATTACTATGGAAAACACACACACACACACACACACACACACACACACACACACACACTCTTAGGGAAAAAATATTTTTAAAAATGTAAACAGTGATGGCTTTATATTTTTCATATGGGGAACTTAAGGCACTATAGCTTCCCAATGTGTTTTATTTAAGGAAAACATCCCCCCTTTACCTCTTTCCTACCTATGCCTTATCATGCTAAACAAATAAATAATTTTTGACATTTCTTATTGTTCCATGTTGTGTTTTTGCCCTAGAACTTATTTCACATTCCATCGGTCTCATTCAGTTTGATGGAGTGAGATCATTTAGCATTTCTATTGCCTTCTTCCCTTTTCAAAAGTATTGGACGTTTCAAATTTTATTATTCTCTTCAAAACTTGAAGAAAATATGTTGTCTTTATACATTATCATAGATAAAGAGCAATGTTTTTTTGCTTAATCTTATCTAATGGTAGTGATGATTAATGAGGAAATAATTTCTTCTTATATTTAAAAGGGAATTTTTACTAGATTATTTCTCTGTAGACATGCAAATGAGATAATTTTACTTGGTTATTTTAATTTCACCTCTCATGTTTTAGTATGGTAAGAAGCATTTTGCCTGTTTTTTTTCCTGTTAATTTTGTATTTTGATAATTTTTTATATGACAGCTAGAACTGTAATAGAGGCATTTATGTTATAATACTAGTCACCTTTCCATGTAACTCACATTCTTATGTTGGTTTCTATTATTTTAATCACCCTGAGACTGTATGCCCTAGAGTGCTTCACTTTGTATGCTCTCAGCTTAGCATTGACCAAAAGATGACTTTGTGTGAAACGTGGAAGGCAGAAGTGGAGCAATGGCTTCAAGGTTGGCAGGGTAACATGTAGTATGTTTTCTGTTTTGGTTGAGGCTTGGGTGTGGACAATTGCTCACAAGTGGGTGTGAGATGATTGGATTTTGCCTCATATCTAAAAGGCATTTATTCACCAGTTTGGGGCTGTTTTCCAATTTGGGAAGATGAATGGAACAGCTGGATTCTACAAAGGTATGTTTTCTGTTTTGGTTGAGGCTTGAGAGAGGACTGTTTTCTTGCAATTGGGTATGAGCTGATCAGATTTGGCCTATATTGTTTGCAGTCAAACATTCTTGGTATAGCGCTGGTCAGTCAATTTGCTGTACAGAGTTAACTGTGGTTGCTGTTATGCTAAACACTGTGACACTGATGTGTCAAATGTGATATCCATGATGGACAGTGTTTGGTGGAGCTCCCAAATTAAAATAGGCTTGGCAGCAGGAGTAGCATCTGCTTTCAAAATAGCTTGCCACCAGAAATTCTATGAACTTAGAGAAGTGATGAAAGTTATACAAGTGTTCAGATCTTTCATCCACAGGGCTGTTATAAGTCATCTGCAACTTGATGACACTTAACAACAACAACAAAAAGCTATACGTTGTTTTCTGGGAATTGGTATTTCTGGTAACATTTTTTAAGTCCATAAGACAAAAATCTCTTCACCCTGACTTCCAAGGGATATTCTGGCTATACTCCTTCCAAGACAAATTTGCTTGTTCTACTGGCCTGGCATACTTAGTACTTTGCTAACAGCATGTTTCCAATGTACCGGTTTGGTTTTGGTTTTCCTTATTCACTGTTCACTCTTGCATGCATATGAGACATTTGCAAAAACCTTTGGGTTTTTGGTGTTTGGGTGTTTTTTATTTTTTAGAACATTTCAGTGTCATTTGTAATAGATTTTCCCAGTGCAATAATACATCATTTGACTTTTAACTCCTACTTTCAGTGATGTTAATTATGGATACCAGTAAAATGAAATCATGGACAATTTCATTATTTTCTCTGTTTATCATGATGTTGCTTACTGTGCAAATTGGGAGGATTTGTATTTCTTTCATGTTGAGTTGTAATCTAAACTGAAGGCTATGGTCTCTGGTGTTTGTCAATAATATTTTAAGTCCTTTTCACTTTTAACAAAATTTGCACATTATTGTTAAATGCCATTCATTGACTCCAACTCAAAGCAACCTTACATACTGTAGAAGGAAACCTTGCCTGATCCTTTGCTAACCTTACAACCTCTGCTGTGTTTAGGTCCATTGCTATAGTTATGTTGTTGATACATTTCATTGAAGGCATTCCTTTCTTTCATTGACTCTTTTCCAAAGATGATGTTCTCTAGAGTCTGGCCTCTTCTGTTAACATTCCCAAAGTGGCTGTACTTCTTAGGAGGTAGATTTGTTTAGTGTTTTAGCAGTTCATGATATATTCAACATGCTTTTCCAACACTACAACTCGGAGACATAAATTCTTCTTTTACTTTTTCATTGTCCAGTTTTCACATGTATATGAAGCAATTTAAAATACCATAGTCGGGTACATTTTAGTCTTTAAAGTGACATTTTTGCTCTGATACTCTAAAGTGATTCCTTTTTTTTTTGACAGTTTTAGGTTATTTGTGTTCGGTTTTCTGAATAACAACAAATGCCAGAAATTTGTAGTTGTTTAGTTTGTCATTTTTATGGTCCTGTACACTGCCCTTTAACGGTGGCCGGCGAGGGTCTTCTAAAGTGATTCTTCACAGAAGTTATACCCAATCTAAGAAATCGTTTGATTATTTTGATTATATACTTTATTAAGAGTTAATTGTGGATCTAAGCAAAATAAAATCCTTAGCAGCTTCAATTTTTTGCCCATTTATTAAGACATTTTATATTGGTCCATTCATGAAGATTTTTTCTCTCTTGGTGTTGAAGTGTAATCCTTACTGACTACTGTAGTTTCTGATCTTCTGCAGAAAGTGCTTCAACTCTTCCCTTTGCAGCAGCAAAATTGTTTCATCTGCATAACACAGGTTGTTGGTGAGTCTTCCTCCAATTGTGATGCAGATGATTTGTTGTGTACCATTGAATCAGAACCGATCGACCCATAGCTTACCGTCTAGTAGGTTTTTCAGTGGCAGTAATTGCATAGGAGGAGATTGCCCATCCTTCTCCAGAGGAGAGCTGGAGAATTTGAACTGTGGGCTTTCAGGATTGCAGTGCAGGTTCTTGCCACTGGGCCACAAGAGCTCCTTGTAATGCAGATAGCAGATTGTTAATGAATCTTCCTCCAATTTTGCTGTCCTGTTCTTAATATATAGTCTAGCTTCTTGAATTCATGGCTAACCATATAGGTTTACAAAATATGGTGAATGAATACAATTCTGATGCATATCTTTCTTGCTTTTAAATCAATGTTTTCTTGCTCTGCTCAAATGACTATCTCTTGGTCTATGTACAGATTTTACATAAACATAATCAGTTTGCTACTTTTAAAAACAGAATATGCTGTACTTCTTATGCAAAGTCATGTGGGGACCTAAAATTGGAGAAAGTAGTAATAAAATAATTTTATTTAAATTGTATAAGACATACTTTCACATAATACTTTTTTTTGTAGTTTGAGTGAAGAGTTGCATGCCAAATTTCAATAATTCATATATACATGGTTTGAAAAAATTGTTTATAATCCTCATATATAGCAGGACTTTTCCAATGTCCTCTTTGAATTTCCTATTTTTATTCACTTTCTTATGCCAGAGCTTTTCATTTGGACGAATGCTACCTTTTATATTTTGTATGGTTGATTTTTATAACGGATGAAGTCCTCTCTGATAATATTAATCACCTTGTTGTTGTTTTTGTTGTTGTTTACCATAGAGTCAGAACTGAGCTATAGCTGACCCTCTGGCAGGTTTTCAGAAGCAGTTAATCACAAAGGAGGAGAATACCCATCCTTCACTTGTGTCTTACTTTTTATGTGGCTAGAAATGCACTACACATTTCTTATTGGAATTGTAATTATATTAGCTGACTTGAATCCTTAATCTATGTAAGCAATGCATCTGAAATATGAGTGGAATATATGACCTGTCCTATACTTTCTTAAAGAGTGGATGATGTCTATTTGAGAGCTGGAAAATATCCTCAATCTGTTATAATTTATATTAATTAATTTTGTGGAAATCTTAAAATAACAAATAAAAACCAGTGCTGACATTAATTGTATGCTCAATACAATCAAGTTTTCTTATTTCTTTATACAAATCTTTGCTACATTGTTTCATTTAATATTCTCATCACCAAGAGTTTTAGACATTAGATAAACAAAGCAAAAAAGGGATAAATAATTTATGCAAGATCATACAAAATAAATAGCAGAATCAGATTTAGGACCCAGGTTGTTGGAGTTAAGCGCTTTTGCTTCTGTCTACTACATAGTAGTACTAACTGCCTGTTTTTTCTGCCTAATGTGATACGGTAAAAAAAGGTGGACTTTGAAGACAGTCAGAAAGCATAGGGTGAAATATCAGTCCTATGGCTAACCAACTGAACTTCAGAAGAACACTTAAATTCACTCTCCTATTTATTAATGATAAAATATTATAATAGTCATAAGTGTTAACAGTTATAAGTGTTAATATAGGGGAGCTCTGGTGGCCTAGTGG
>NW_006399757.1:8230663-8240872 GCF_000299155.1 Elephantulus edwardii | reverse complement strand
AGATCTCTTCCAGTCAGTTGGCCAAGTGGTTATTCTCCAGAATAGCCCAGACTTTTATTTATTTTTTTTTCACTAATAAATCTCCATTCAAACTGATTGCCATTGAGGTGATTACAACCCAGAGCAATACTTCACCATGTTTTTCTTTTAATTTTTTTACTAGTTTATTTACAAAATTCAAATACAAATTTGAACCAATTCCTCCAAATTCCCTCACCCCCTCACCCATCAAATTGTACAACCCAATGATTATTCCCCCCTTCCCCCTGCACATCCACATCCCTCTTCTTCCAGCCCCTCCCACCTTCCTGGATCCCAATACTCATTCTACAATAATGGTTTTATACAGTAATTATCCTTATGAGGCTGAGTTAGTTCCCTCAGCATAATGCTCTCCAGTCCCTCCCAAGTTATTGCTCCTGCGTGCTGCATAGTATTCCATCATGTGAATGTACCATACTTTCTCAATCCATTCTTTTGTGGTTGGACATTTGGGCTGTTTCCATGTTCTTGAGATGGTGAACAATACTGCTTTGAACATTGGTGTACAAATCTCAGTTTGTGCCTCAGTTATCATATTCTCAGGGTGTATTCCAAGTAGTGGAATAGCTGGGTCATATGGAATTTCTATGTTCAGCTTTACGAGGAAGCACCAGGCTGACTTCCAGAATGGTTGCACTGTTTTACAATCCCATGTATAAGAGTTCCTTTCTCCTCACATCCTCTCCAACAACTATTACTTGCTGCCCTGTTAAACTTTGCCACTCTTACTGGAGTGAGATGGTACCTCATTGTGGTTTTGATTTGCATTTCTCTTATTGCAAGTGATTTGGAGCATTTCTTCATGTGTCTATTGGCCATCTGAATATCTTCCTCTGTGAAAATTCTTTCCATGTCTTTTGCTCATTTTTTAATTGAGTTATCAGTCTTTTTATTGTGGAGGCCCAGGAGTATTCTGTAAACTTTTGTTCTGAGTCTTGCCTGAGATGGAATTACCAAATATTTGTTCCCAGTCTGTAGGTTTTCTTTTCACTCTGTTGGAAAAAGTTTTTGATGTACGTAGAGATTTTATTTTTAGAAGGTCTCGTGTATCAATTTTATCCTCTTTAAATTCATGCTTAGTATGTTTTGTCCTAGAACACTTTTTAAGTATCGCAACACAAGGCCTATATTTTTTCTTCATTTATTTCAGATTGAGAAATGGTAAGCATGTTCCTCGCTGTTGGTTTCCTAATTCTTGTTATTTGTAGGTTTCATTATAATACTTTGTTGTCTCGAGTTGTCCTTTAGAATCCTCTGGTCACCTCTTCTGCTTCATCATTTCTTTCTTTTGTTTTAACTTTTTGCTGATCAAGAGCAAGTTTTGGTTATGTTGTTGTTCAGTGCCATTGAGTCGACTATGGCTCATCATGACCCTATGAATAATGAGTTTGTACCCTGCTGATTCTGATACACTTGAGTCCATTGATGCAATCACTATGTTAATCTTCCTGTCTTTCAATGACCCTCCACTTTTCAGAGTATAATGTCTTTGTTTAAGGACTAGCCCCTTCTAAAATATGCCCCAAGTCTATGATTTAAAGTTTCATCATCTTTGTCTCTCAGATGCACCCTGATTGCACTTCCCCTAATTCCTTCTCGCCCCATCCCCCAAATTCCTTTTTGTTTTTTCTTTTGGCAGCCCATGAGATATTGAGTACTCTTCTCCAACATCACAACTCAAAGACATCAATTCTTCTTTTGTTATTCTTTTTTCATTGTCCAGCTTTCAGATGCGTAATCAAGCAATTGAAAAGACAATGGCTTGCATCAGATAATCATCACATTACTCTTTAGCACTATGGAGAGGTCCTTGACAGCAGGTTTTCTCAATGGAACACTTCTTTTGATTTCTTGACTGCTGGTGGCAAGGGTGTTGATTGGAGATCCAAGACAGATGAAATCTTTGACAACTTCAATACTTTCTCCACCTGTTAGGATGTTACCTATTGAACAGTGGTGAGTATCCTGGTTTTCTTGATGTTGCGATGTAATTTATAGTGAAATCTTTGTTCTTTAAAACATCTGTTTTAAAACAACGAATACCTGATTAATCACTGATTATTAGGTTCATTGTCCTACTATTCCTAGATGGAAGAGATATTGGCTAGCATATATGCAAAAACCAAACCAAAACAAAAAATTAGAGAAGTATATATGACTAGTAATGTGACAGGAGAGAGTAAACCAGTGACTTGGTGGCAAAGAACTGTGCTGGCAAGCCAAAGGCACAGGGTTCAAATTTACCAAGTATTGCAGCGGAGAAAAATAAGCAATTTCCTCTCATGTGATTTACTGCCTCTGAAAACTCACCAGAGGATTAGCTATTGGATGCTTTCAACTCAACGGTATATAACAACAACAACAACAGCAACAACAACGTGAAAGGATGATTGTAATAAGTGTGAAAATGAGAAAAAAAAATCTTACAAATGACTTTGGGATATATGCTTAATGAAATATAATGTAGCTATTAGATTGTTTATTAAGAGTTTATATGTAAAAGTAAAAAAATACATAAAAAAGTGTTTAACATTTACTAGCAAAAATATAGGACTGAATACCATGTTTATAAAATATGGTAAAAATAGAAATGTAATGTTTCAATGTCTTTATAGTTAGGGTTAACCGTATTATTTTGCTTTGTTCTATTTCCTGTGCTATCTACATTGTCTCTACTGCTTTAAAATAAACATTAAAAAAAAAGAGCCTAAGCCTTATTTGGAAAGTTGCGAATCACTGTTGAGAATGCTATACCACTGTTTATCCATGTATGTGAATCCCCCAATAAAAAGACAGAGAAGCTAATAAATGGCCTTTTATTTCATTGTTAAAGCTAAAGTGGTTCCTAAACAAATTCTTACACAGCCAGCTTTCATTTCCTTCCTTCTTTTTCCCCCTGTAACAATTACTGTGGGGTGTAAAGGTGCTGGCCCCAGTACAGCATTTCATTTTCTACAGAGGAATACATGCAATATTTATATATTATATATCATTACTTTGAAATCAGTTTATGATAAAGGGAGCCAGAACTCTTCTCCAGGGCCACTTCTTTTTGTTTAAAGAGGCATCCTTTCATTGGAGTGTAGTAATGGTCATAGTACTTTAGCAAATAGCTATAAAACATGAAAACGTCCTCCTTTCATGTATTAATCCATCAGGAAGCTTTCAGGGACTCTGCTTGTCTAAAATATTCATAGGCAGCAAAATGTCCTGAATGCCCTACAGAATTTGTGCAGAGCCAGGCAGATGATTGATAGTGAAGTTCTGTTCTGAGTCACTCACAGTATGTAATTCTATTTGTCTTGCCAAATACTGGAGAGCAGGCAACTCATAAAAGGTAAAGGTAACAGACACCATCTTTTCTTAACATTTAAAAAAGAACCTAGTGTCTCCACTTGACTGTACTCCACTGGATCGAACCCTTTTTTGTTAAGTAAAGTAAAAATACAGGAGAGTAAGTCTTTGTGGAATAGTAAAACATTTTCTTAAGAAGGTGTCATCTATAATATGTTAGCGTTCTCTTTGATATATGTATGACTATAAGGATATATCAAATGACTGGTTTAAAACATCTAATTAAAACAAAAGCAGAGTGCCGAGAACTAGCAGAGTATTTTGGAGACACTCTATATATCCTGTAATGAACAAAGGCAGTTTTCAATTCCCAGGATTTTGACATTAATATATTTTAAGATATCAGTTAACTTTTCAATAAAATGTTCATGTTAATCTTGTAACTTCAGATATTCATAGAGGAAAAAGATGATAGTGCAAATGCTTGCTGGATTTGGCATGTTGATCCATTTTTATTTCCAAGGCTTGATTTTATCTGCCCTGTGTACAAGTTCTCTGAGTTTTGACTGAGTCAGGACATTAGACTTAGACCTAGAGAACTTGCTCTTGTTTGAAATTCTTCAGAATGGATCTTGTCATCATTCAATATTAGATATTATTATTTTCTATGTCTCCAGTGAATTGTAGTGTACAAGTATGAGGATAAATTAAGCACGATAGTTACCTTTTATTTTTTATAAAGTGAAGGGATATGATAGAATATAGAAATACAACATTATTCTGAAGAAATTCTTGATGTATAATACCACTGAAGGCAGGTGGGGCTTTATAGTTGGGAATTTCAGCTAAGAGTTGTTGATATTGTTATGTGTTATTGAGTTAAGTAGGACTCAGAGCAACTCTATGAATGGTAGATCTGAACCTTGCCCTATTCTGTGTCCGTCTCACAATCTAGAACACACCCAAGACCATCGCTGCAGTCCCTGTGTCAGTCGACTTGAGGGTCTTCCTTTCTTTCACTGCCTCTCCACATATCATGTTCTTCTTCAAAGATTAGCTTCTCCTTGCAATGTACCCAAAGAGTCAATGATGACTGTGTAATTAGGAAGATTAAAATCAGTTGAAAAGTAGGTGCCATATTTCAACATTACTTTCTTATTTTGAATAAACATTATTCAATTTTCTATCACTTTGTACATATTGTGGTTATGTGGTTAGGTGCCTTCAAGTCAACTCTAACTCGTAGTGACCCATGTACAACAGTTCTGAACCCTGCTCTATCTTGAGCCAATTTCATTGTCTCTGGCACAGCTACCACCATTACCCTGAGTCAGTCCATCTCATCGAGGGTCTTCTTCTCTTGCGCTGTCCCTCTACCCTCCCAAGCATGATGTACCTCTCCAAGGACTGGTCCCTCCTTGCAAAATGCAAAAATTATGTCAGAGCTTCAGAATCCTTGTCTCCATGGTGGAGCCTGGTTTCACCCTCTCTAGGATGAACCTGTTTGTTCTTCTAGCAGTCCATGAGTTCAATACTCTTCTCCAGCACCACACCTCAAAGGAACCAATTCACCTTCTATCATCTCTAGTTGTTGTCCAGCTTTCTGATGTATAACAAGTAATTGCAAAGATCATGACCTGAATAAGGTGTACCTTAGTCTCCAGACTGACATCATTGCTCCTCAGTACTATGGAGAGGTCCCTGACAGCAGATTTTTCCAATTTGTGTCATTTATCTTTTGATTTCCTGGCTGCTGGTACCAAGACTGGTGATTGTTTAGCCAAGCAAACTGAAACTGTTAAGAATCTCAATCTCTTCACCATCTGTCATGATGCTGCTAATTGTCCCAGTGGTGAGAATATTTGTTTTCTTGATATTAAGCTTCATTTCATATTGAAGACTGCAGTTCTTGACTTCTGCAGCAAACGCCTCGGGTCCTCCTCAGTTTCAGCAAGCAAGGTTGTGTCATCTGCATAACACAAGTTGTTAATGAGTCTTCCTCCCATCCTGATGTCACATTCCTCCTCATAGAGCCCAGCCACCCAGATCTGTTCCGTATGTAGGTTGAAAAGGTATGGATATAGGACCTGAGGGTCAGCTATGCGTCAGTTCTGACTCGACGGTACACAACAATGGCACATAACAACAACAACAATGATCTTTTCCCCTTTAGTGGATTTTATCTCAGTTGTCAAGGATCAGGTATCCACAGGTAAATGGATTTACCTCTGAGTTCTTGATTCTGTTTAATTGGGCTCTGCAGCTGTCAATATATCAGTAACAGTGGCTTGAAGCTAGTAACTGCTTCTCTGGAGAAAGATGTGCAATCTCTTTCTGGTAGATTTATAGCCTCCTGAAAATCCACTGGAGTGTCAGCTATGAGTCAGTTCTAACTTGACAGCTGTGACTTGACTGACTCACTTATTCAGAAGTGTGTGCTTTTACACATTCTTTTATAAAAAAATTAAATATTTTGAAATTTTTATTAATTTTGTGTGTGTGTGTACCATCAAATTGGATCTAACTGGTACAGGAGGAGATTGTCCCTCCTTCTCTAGCAGAGCATCTTGTGGACTTGAACCATTCACCTCTGGGAATACAGTACAGCTTCTTGCCACTAGGCCACCAGAACAGCCTTTACACATTCTTTTAGTTCCTTTTGCTTTATTTTTGAAAGTGTGCATAGGAGCAACAATTAACTATTGATTTTTTTCCCATCCTTCTTTCCAATTTTACAGTAGAGGTTTGATTATTAGGTTAAACATGGATTTTATAAAGCATGATTCTAGTTAAAATATTTATATTTTAAATATCTTTTAAATATCAGATTTAAAAACCATATTTAATCCTAGTTGATGGTATGTATACTATGAAAATATCATTAAGTTCCTTTTTGTATATGTGCTTGTGTCTAACTTAATATTGTCTAGTTCTATGATCTATAGTTTCCACACTCTGTTGGGTCACCTTTCTTTGGAATGGGAACAAATATTGATCTCTTCCAGTCAGTTGGCCAAGTGGTTGTTCTCCAGATTTCTTGATACAACTTGGTGAGCACATCCAGGGCAGCATCTGTTAACTGAAATATGTCAATTTGTATACCACCTATTCCTGGGGCCTTATTTTTTACTATTTCCTTCAAAGCAGCTTGAACTTCTTCCTTCATCACCATAGGCTCTTGCTCATATGTTGTTTCATTAAATTCTTCTGTGTCTGCCAATTCCTTTTGATACAATGACTCAGTATATTCTTCCCATTTTCTTTTGATACCTCCTGGATCATTTAATACTCTGCCTAAAGCATCCTTGATTATAGCAACTTGAGGTTTGAATTTGTTTTTCAGTTCCTTGAGCTTAAGAAATGCTGAGCGAGTTTGACCCTTTTGGTTTTCTGACTCCAGCTCCTTGCACATTTCATTGTAATATTTTGCTTTGTCATCCTGTGCTGCCTTTTGAAATCTTCTGTTCAGCTCTTTAGCATCTTGAATTCTTCCTTGTGCTTTGGCTTCTCTGCGCTCCAGTGCAATATTCAGAGTTTCTTCTGACATCCATTTTGGTCTTTTCTCCCTCCTCTGTCTTTGTAATGACCATTTGCACTCTTCCTGGATGATGCCCTTGATATCCTCCCACAACTCATCTGGTCTTCCCTCATTCGTGTTCAAGGCCTCAAACCTGTTCCTAAACTGGTTCTGAAATTCAGGTGGGATTAGACTTGAAATTACATTTTGGTTCCCGAGGATTCGGTTTAATTTTCCTCAGCTTCAGCTTGAACTTGCATATGAGTAGTTGGTGATCTGTTCCGCAATCAGATACTGTCCTAGTTTTCACAGCTGATATTGAGCTTCTCCGGTGGTTCTTTCCGCAGATGTAATCGATCTGATTCCTAGAGATCGGTCCTTGGAGAAGGACATCACGCTAGGGAGGGTGGAGGGCAGGCGCAGGAGGGGAAGTCCCTCTAGGAGGTGGACTGATTTGGTGACTGGGATAATAGAGATGGGAGTGTCGGAGACAGTGAGGTTGTCACAGGATAGAGCAGAGTTTAGGGCTGTTGTACATAGGGTCGCTGTGAGTCGCAAACGACTCGACGGCACACAACAATAACAACAACAGTCCTATGTTCTTGATACCTAAGGAGAATTTTTACATTTGGATTTAAAATCATCATAATAGGTAGTTTTGAAGTTTGTTGCCTCAAAAGTATTTATTGATTTTCAACTTTGTTTCAGGTGCTCTGTTGTGCACTGGGAACAATTGCTTTCTCTTTGGGTTTATGTTTTATTGGAGAAAGCAGATAATCACTGAATGTTTTTGATAAATACTTTGGTGGAAATTAGACACCAATAGACTTGAGGGTATGGTGCTGTGTACATGTGTGTGCATCCATGCACAAAATTTTTTATATAAGTAATCAGGTGGGATGTCTGTGCAGTGATGTTTAATTGAACCCTATTGGAGAAAATGAATCCAGTCATGCTTCTAATGAACCAGGTAAAGAAAATTCTCAGGAAGAATAAATACAAGGGCCTTGAAGTCGAAAAGAATTTACTTATTAAGAAAAGAGAAGACTGTACCTAATAAAGCCCTATAATCAAGGAAGAGAGTGGTGTTTAGAGAAATTGCCTAGATTGCAGCAGTCAGATTGTTAAAAACTTTATGACTGTGTTAAGGAGTTTGAATTTTATCCCAAGAAAAATGAAAAGTCATTGGAGGATTTTAATCATAGGAGGGACATAACTTGATTTGAGTTTTGTTAAAAAGTGGTGACTTTATATAGAGAATATATTTCAGAGACATTAGGGAAATAAGGATGGAAAGCAGAAGACATATTTTAGGAGATAACTGCAGTAATCCAGAGAAGGGGTAAATGGTAGGTGAGAATAAAGTTAAGGCATGCAGAGATGGAAATTGGTGGACTGACTTGGGATATTTTTGGAGGTAGAATTGATGGCTCTCAATGGTAGGTTTAGGTGAGTGAGGGGAATTGTGATATAAAAGTGTAGTTAAATTTTGCAGTATTGAAATATATGATGACTTGCATGGACTTAATTTGAAGATATGAAAGAGGATTGCGAAGAGTTTGGCTCTAAATATTTGACCTTCTACTCCTAAGTAGATGTGATCTTACTTGGCAAGCACAATTTGATTAGATAAATTAAAGGAAGGCAGTAAAGTTAATGATTATGAGAGCAGGCTTAGGAACCAGACCACATGGACTGAGTCACAGTTATATCATGTGCTAGCTATGTGACCTTGCAAAAAGAAGAAGCATTTATTCCTGTATCTCCTTTGAAACATGGAGAAATAATTGTATCTACCCCCCAAAACCATGAAAAAAATGAGGTAATTCATGAAAAGTACTTTGATACTGTGACACAGTCTGAATACTCTATGTCAGCTATTATTTTTAAATGAATAGTTTTGAGCAACAATCGAAATAGTTCAGAAACATAAAAACAACATTTAAAGTGTCTGGATATTTTAAGTCTACTGGGTTGAATTAGGGAGCTCTGGTGGTGTAGAATATAGGATATTTCACTTCTAATTCAGAGGAGGCATCTCTCTTGGTAGAATTCACTAGCCTCTCTGCAGGAAAAAATGGGCCATCTCCTACAATATGCTTTACAGCCTCAGAAAACCCGCTCAGGGTCAGCTGTGAGTCAGTCCTGACTTGATGGCAACTAGTTTCCTTGAGGTCTGTATTATCTTATCTTTTCCCTCTTCTACTCGACTTTCCAATAGGTCATCTTTAGGTCATTCGCAGTTTTGCACCTGTAAGGATCTATATTTAAACTAATTCACAAGATGTAAGGAGATTATTTACTTACACTTACTAAATTTACCACTGAAATTTTTACCTTTTGTAAGCCTTGAATGAAATGATGTACAAGATCTATATACGAAAAAGGGACATCCTGTGTTATATTTGTTTTCCTTAAAATATTGTGATGGTTTTGTAAGCCTTGAATGAAATGATGTACAAGATCTATATACGAAAAAGGGACATCCTGTGTTATATTTGTTTTCCTTAAAATATTGTGATGGTTTTGTAAGCCTTGAATGAAATATTTTCCATAGAGCCAATCTTCCATCGTAACACACACAATGCCAAGCTACAGTAAGAATGTCTACAGAGTAACACTTGGTTTCTCTCTAGTCATTTTATTAACTGGCATTTCCCTGGAGAGTCTGATTCCCTAAGCGTGGTATGAGCTGACAACTGACTTAACGGCAGGAGGATCAGTGCTGCTCTGATTATTGATGTTGCCATGTGGGAGATTCTGGCAAAAGAGTGGGTTGTTTCTGTCTGTTTCTGTGGCTGCCACTTGAAGGGGTACTTTGGAGCAGGAGTTGTATCTATGGGAGGCAGTCTCATTAGTACCAGAGCCATCATCAATTAAAACTTGTCCTTGGCAAGGAGAGCCCTTCTTTCCTCCAGTTTACTTGTAGAACAGTGCTTGCTTTTAAAGAGTAACTTGATTTGACTGCCTTTTTCTATTAGTGATAGAGAAGCACATAGAAACAATGTTTATGAAAACACCAAAAAAACCCCTTATTTATGACAATCTCATTTTTATCAATAGTGTATAATCATCTTTAAAGATGACTTGAAAAAGTGTGCGGAAATATCTTTTTTTTAGAAGTTACTTATGTCTGCAAGAAGGGGAATACCCTTTCCCTGTTTTACTCACTTGTCCAGCTTTTTATTTCCCCTTATTCCAGAGCTAAGAGCCCAGAGATGATCCAGAACATGCCGCTGAGAAAATGTGGGCTTTGAGATTTTTACTGAAAAAGGGGCTGGTTACAGAGAAGAGGTGTACAGTATTCATGTTTAAGGGAGTGTGTGGACAGGAGTTTCAACAAAGGTACATTGGGC
>NW_006399757.1:8194432-8229494 GCF_000299155.1 Elephantulus edwardii | reverse complement strand
GCTTGCTGTTCTGTTAAATTTTGCTATTTTGACTGGGGTGAAATGATATCTCATAGTTGTTTTAATTTGCATCTCTCTTAGGGCTAGGGATTTTGAGCAAGAAAGAAATGTTTTTGACTTCAGTGTCTCAACTTGAACTTTTACTTTGAAGATGGTTTGAGGTGCAATAGCAGAACAATATGGTTGGGCATATTCTATGCCATGAAGAATTCAGGTATGAGATTCTTTTTCTAACTTGAGGATTTTTGCCAAGGTTACATTTACTCAAGTAAATGATATGCTAAAAAGACTGCAGGAGCCATTAGTGGCCAGTGCCCAAATATATTGAGAAGAAATGTATTGACAGATATGACACAGCTATATGGATGTAGATTTGCCACTCTAAAGCCTTCCAGGAATATGAAAATACTACTTATTTGGGTGTGGTTTCACATAGCAGAAAATATTTAGATAGGAAACTACCAGAAGTTCATAACAAGTTTAAAAGAGGCCGTGGCACCAGGGATATCATTACTGATGTCAGATGGATTCTAGCTGAAAGCAAAGACCACCAGAAGACTATCATTGTGTTTTATTGACTGTGCAAAGACATTTGGCTGTGTGGAAGACAAAAAAAATTGATTAACATTGAAAAGAATGGGAATCCCAGAACACTTCAGCTTATATGAAATCTATACTTAGTCCAAGAAGCTGTTGTTCAAATTGAACAAAGGAACACTGCATGGTTTAAAGTCAGGAAATGTGTGTCATGGATGTATCCTTTTCCATATCTATTTATCTTTATGTGGAACAAATAATTTGTGAAGCTGAACTATATGAAGAAGAACTTGGTATCAGTATTGGAGGAAGACTCACCAACAACCTGTGTTATGCAGATGACATAGCTTTGCTTGCTGAAAGTGAAGAGGATATAAAACACTTGTTGCACAAGACCAAATACTACAGCCCTCAGTATGGATTATACTTCAACCTTAAGAAAACAAAAATCCTCACCACAGGACCAACAGTCAACATTGTAAGAGATGGATGAAGTTACCAATGATTTATTCTTGTTCCAATCAACAATTAACACTCTTGGTATCAGAAGTCAAGAAATCAGGAAATGTATTACCTTAGGAAACTCAGCTGTCAGGGTCCTCTCCAAAATGCTGAAGTGCAATGATGCCAGTTTGAAGACTAAGGTGTTCTTGATTCAGGAAATGGTCTTCTCAATCACCTGCTACACATCAGAGAGTTGGGCAATGAATAAGAATGGCAGAAGAATTGATGCCTTTGAGTTGTGGGGTTGTAGAAAAGTACTGAATGTCCCATGAACTTCCAAAAGAACAAACAGATATGTCTTGGGAAGAGTGAAGCCAGAGTGCTCCTTGTAGGCAAAAATAGTGAAGCTTCATTTTCATACTTTGGACATACAGCTAGGCGAGACTATTCCCTGGAAAAAGACCTCATGTTCAGCAGGATGGAAGGTCAATTGACGAGATGGATTGACATAGTGACTTCAGTATGGGCTCGAATGAGTTAGAGGATGGCACAGAATAGTGCAGGGTTCAGATCAGTTTTTCATATGAATCACACTCAACTCGATGGCACCTAAAACAAAAGTAACATTTTAAGTGCAAGGCTACCTTGTGGCGTGATTAAACACTGGGTTGGTAAAAAACAGTCCACCAATAAAACTCACCTGACTTCTTAAGGAAGTTCTGGTAACTCAGTTTAAGGAGTTTCACTGTCCACCCAAAGGCAGACAGTTCAAGTATACCAGCTGCTTTGTGAGAGAAAGGCTATTTCCTCTTATGTGATTTAGAACCTCTGAAAACCTACTGAAAGGTCAACTGTGAGTTGATTTTTATGCAAAGACACAAAACAACAATGACAATAGCCTTCTAAGGAGAAAGAAGTGATACTGTTTTCATAAAGATTACACCCTTGGAAAACGACCAGGTGGTTATACTTTGCTCCATAGACTCCTTGTGAGTGAGAAGCAACAAGACAGCAATGGAATTTGATTTGAGATGCTGGTGGACTTTTACTCTGCCAAGCAGGTTATATTAGCTGGAGGATTTTGCAAGTCTAGTTGAAAATTATAAGAAGAGCAGACAGGACATGATGGACTAGAAGGGATTCTCCCCCCCGCTCACCCCGTGATATAACTTATCATCTGTCTTTGCTGGAAAATTCAGTGAAAAAAAAATCTCTACTTTGTGGTTGGCTTTGTGTTTTATTTTGGCTCACGGGGCACACAAACTGCATTCAACCAGAACACATGGCTTCCATAACTAAGGCTAATGATGACTGAAGTACCTACCCTTTGATTGAATATAACAAAGAGGAGGGTCGTAGAAAACATTACTTTACTTTAATGCCCCTGGATCTTGCATGTGGTGGAATTAAAGTAATGTTTGCAAACGATATTCTTTATATTTTAAAATGAAGGAGGAGGAGCCTGGGGAAAAAAAAAGACACGCTGAGGTTCCACTTTATAAAAATCCCAGTGTTTGGGAATTGAAGTGTTCCATATAAGGCAAAACCCTTTGCCGTGAGTGAATAAAATAAAGTGCTCAATAATGTGTGTGTTATGTGTGAGTGTGAGTGTGTATCTATGTAGTATGCTTTAAGGATTAAAAGAAAGCAAGGATTTTGTATTCTTAAGGGATTAGCGTTATTATTTCTGTAACTGAAGAATGAAGATCAACAAACCTCATCACTGGTAATACTTGAACCTCTAACATTATTTCCATTTGATTCATTAGGAGTCTCCTCCTCCTCCTCCTCCTCCTCTTCTTCTTCTCCTTCCATACATCCTAAAAATTTGATATTGGTATGCATACAAAATTCATATACATTGTGTTTCATCCATATATATTGTGTTTCACAAGTTCCTAACACCAACAAAAAAAAGAGTCTTCTTCTTCATGTAGAAGGCTCTGTTTTACGATGAACAACATAATGCCACTTTTGGGGGAGGAATTTTTTGAGTAATAACGATAGTAGTATAGCAATCTTCAAAGACTGTATCTTGATTTTTGGCAAATAATCTTCCCTTGAAGATCCTGAAATGAATCGTAGCTCAAAGTTAGTTTCTTTTTGTTACAGAGCAAGCTCAGTCACTCCCAGCAATATTCATCACAAGAAGAAAAAATGACTAAAAGAGATTGTATTTCTCTCTTTTCAAACTTTTGTCACAGAGATTTCTTTCGCCAAGTGATGAAATAAATAGATTAGAAATGAGATGATTTATTAATTTAAACCAGATCAATGTGGATTGCCGTGGAACTAGTTATGCTGATGAGGAAAATTATCAAAATGAATGGCTTTTGAATAGCTAAGCCTGCATGATTCACCTTAATACGGACCTTTCTTTGCTTTGAATAATCAAATTGGCAGTGGCATAAGTAATTTTAGAGGGCAAGACCTTTTTTCTTGGTCTTGGAGACATTAGCAATTTAATTATAATTTTCCTTTCTATCCAAGCACCATAAATTATTATTTACTTTGTTTTTCAAAAAGGAAACTGAAAATATTGGAACAAAGTTAAAAACCAGATAAAATCTAACAATATATTTTTTAAAAAGCTTCTGAAAATTTTGTTTTTCCTTCTCTGTCCCTTAAAAAATTGAAAGAGGAAGAAGAAGAACATATATGATGAAAAAAATGAAGCATGGTTAATTATGTACACATCCTGATCATAGCAGGTAGTATCTTTTAAATAATGTTTCAATAATATGTCAGTTTTATTTTCTAAGTAGGGAGTTCTAGTGGTTTAATCTGAATCCAGTTTGTTGCTAACCTGAAGAATGTGTGTGTTACAGCAGTTTGAATCCACCAGCTGCACAGAGGAAGAAAAATGGAAGACCCTTTCCTGTGTGATTGGTTCTGTCTTAACTGGCAATGAGTTGATTTTTATTTTTTCAACTATTTTTCTTAGTGAGTTTTGGAGTCCTTGTGATAAGGAGTTGCACTGCCAATCCAAAGGCAAGCAATGAGAGTCGACCAGCTTCTGTGGGGACAAAGGCAATCTCCTCCTGTGTGATTTACAACCTCTGAATCACTTCGAGTGTCAGCTATAAATTGATTCAGACTTGACAGCACCTAACAACAGCAGCAACAGTATTTATCTAGAGGAAGAAAATGCACCCATAACTTCTAGCAGTTTTTTATCTTTGGGGTGAAAACCACAGGGGATGCTCTAATATGCTTTTAAGGAAGATGTGTGTGTGTGTATCCTTATGTACAGAGTGATTTAAAAACAGCTTTGATTTAAAATCAGTCTTTCAGCAAAGAAAAGTTTCACATTTGATGTTATTAATAGAGTACAATTCACTGTTTTGAAACTGTGGCAAACATAAGTAAAACTTTGTCTATTCATCTCCTGTTGATGTCTTCTAGTCTGAGTATATAGCATTTGACAGTATTCTGTTCAGATAACTTCTCTTTGATGTTTTCCTTTTTACAAAGACAGTTTGTTACAATTTGGTATGACTCGTAATAAGAATTTAAAGATGCATTTCCACCTTCTTCACAGGGAGTATTGTTATCCTTTAGCAAGTCTTTTGTTGAGTGCAGTAGAAGGAAACTTGTCATATTTATCTTTCCAGGTGATTCTATTTACAAAGCGGTCTACTAGTGATTTGTAACTGAAATGAATAAAATAGGAGAAAGGCTTTTATAAAAGAATCCCTTACTTTCTGAGAGAAGGAATCCCACACCTTGATAGTGCATCTCTTCAATCATGATACAATATAATTTGTATACACATAGGTGAGTGTTCTCTTTCTTTGGTTCAGTTTGTGTCTACAAAGTAGAGACAAGCATCACATATATTACATGTAAGAAAAGGAAGGATGAATACAGGAAATCAGAAAAAATATTGATCTTTATAGAACATTAAGAACTGTACAAAGAACTTAAAGGACTGCATGAATGTCCCACAGAAGAACCAGCTAGAAAATAGTTTTGACAAACTTACAATGTATAGATTAAACAAGAGAATCCTCAGAGAAGGATTTATTCCTAAACTTCTGGAAGTTTTAGTGTTGATTAAAGAAAAATGCGTATTTATATGATTAAGTATTTGACTAAAGGTTAATGTGCAGGTATGTGAGAGAAGAAAAATTGAAGCAATATAACTAGTTTAAATAGACCAAATTTCTCTCAATTTTATTGAGCTTTAGTCAGACAAACACTACTGGTTATGAACTCGCTTGAGAGACAAGCAAGGACTTTAAGTGGCAAATGAATAGGTAATTGATAAAATGAATTTTTAGCATTATAAATTGTCCCTTTTTTACCTTGAAGTCTGCTTTCTTCAAGATAAATTAAAGTGCTGATAATTCTACAGCACCTCCAACCAACCTTCTTATACATGTTCTTGACCTAGCATATCTTGACTTAGCACTTTACTTTCAATCTAGTGTCTTTGTATTTAAGATACACTTTCTGTTGAAACTACATGGTTGAATATTGCTTATTTATCTTCCCAGAAAAACCTGCTTTTTATAGTCTTTTCTGGGTCAAATCTAATGAAGACCAAAGAAGGAAACTGATGCTTTTGAACTGTGGTATTGGAGAAGAGTATTTACTACTCCACACATTGCCAAAAGAAGAAACAAATCTGTCTTCGGGCACATTAAACTAGAGTGCTCCCTTAGAGCCAAAGATGATGAAACTTTAACATATTTTGGTATATTGCAAACAAGGGCTAGTCTTTGAGAAGAGACATCACATTGGGAAAGGCAGAGAGGGTCAGTGAAAGAGAGGAAGACACTTGATGTGATGGGAGGATGGCACAAGATAGGGCAACATTTCCATCTGTTACTCAGATTCATTAAGAGTAATAGTGAACTTGAAGGCACCTAACAACACAAAAACCTTTCAGTGTTTGGTATATTTCTTTTCTCTAATGGTTGTTTTAAAAATTAAGATATACACTCATAATTTATGAAAATCTATTTAAAGTTAATAAAGAAACATTTAATGTAAAATACAGAAGACTTAGAAAGGTATAGATCTATCATGCTTCTTTTCTTCCTCAAGTGCAGATTATCTCTAGCAATCCTTCTTGGCTCAAAGCCTGTTTTATTTGATGAATTATACAGCAACTCCGACCTTCTTGTTGGAGTGGTTGGTGTTCTTGTTCGGCGCCATTGAGTCAGCTCTGACTTATGGCAACTCTGTGAAGAATAGAAAGAAATTTACCCCCTCCTGCACCATCCTCATGATTTCCATCATATGCAAATATGTTGTAGCAATCACTGTGTCAGCCCTTTTAACTGAGCTTCTTTCTCTCTCACATTAACTCTCTACTTTCCCCAGCACGTCATATTTTTACAAGAACTGGCCTCTCCTGACAACATACGCAAAGTGTGGGCTTCTCAGGAGTATCCCAGTTGCACTTACTCCAAGACAAATTTTTTTAGTTCTTTGACAGCCCATGGGATATACAGCACACTTCTCTAGTAGCAAAATTGTTCTTTGATCTTCCTTATGCATTGTCCAACTTTCAAATGTATACGAAGCAATTAATACTGCCAAGACTTGGGTCAGGCCCATCTTAGTCTTTAAAGTGATGTCCTTGCTCTGTAGCACTTTAATGAGGTTGCTAACATCAGAAATACAAGCTGCATTTGGAAAATGCTCTGGCACTAGGGATATTGTTGTTGATGCCAGATGGATCTGGCTGAAAGCAGAGAGTACCAGCAGGATGTCTATTTGGGCTTTATTGACCATGCAAAAGAATTTGACTGCATGGATCACAACAAATTATGGCTAACATTGAAAAGAATGAAAATCCCAGAACACTTGATTGTGCTTATGAGAAACCTAGATCTAAGTTAAGAAACTCTTGTCTGAACAGAGCAAAGGAACACTACATGGTTCAAAATCAAGAAAAGACTGATAGGGATGTATCCTTTCTCCATACTTTTTCAATATATATGCTGGGCAGATCATTCAAGAGGCTGGACTTTATAAAGAAGACTGTGGCATCTGGATTGGAAGAAAACTCATCAACTACCTACATTATGCCAGTGACACAATTTTGCTCACCAAAAGTCAGGAGGACCTGAAGTGTTTGCTGGAAAAGATTAAGAACTATAGCTTTCAGTATGGATTACTTCTCAATATTAAGAAAACATAGTCAATATAACACAGGTAAACATCTTCCTAGTATTCTTTGCTTTCAGTCCAGATGCAACTGACATCAGCAGTGATAATCCTTGTACCACTTTCTCTTCTGATTCCTGCTTGAACTTCTATCAGTTTCCTACACACGTAATGCTGCAACAGTTTTGAATTCTTATTATTAGCAAATAATACTTGTGTGTGTTAAGTAATGATATTGTTTGATAATTTCTGCATTCTGTTGGATCATCATTCTTTGGAATGGGCACAAATATGGCTCTCTTCCAGTCAATTGGCCATGTTTCTTGGCAAGTATCAGAGACATTGTAAAATTAGGCACTGTGTTTTGTTTGGTATCCCCACTTTAAAGAAAATGTTCCATTTTCTTCACTTAGGTTTTCTTTATTTATGAAGGGATTGAATCCAAATTCTTTTGAATGGAATTATTCGGTAGATTTGGCTGAGTCTCGTGGCCTCAAGTTTATGCTACAAAATTACCGTACATTTGGCACAATTATTTAGGAAAACCTTTTTATGTAAAAGGCCAAAATTAGCATAGAAGCCAATGAAGAATGTAGTGTTTCCTTTTTTGTATCCTAGGAGTAATCTTTCTGTGTAGATATGTTGGCAAAATGATCTAGGACTGCTTTTGAAAATTAAAGCAAAAAGCTCTTGTTTGAGAAATAAAAAGTGCATGTTAGCTTTTATCCCCCCCGAAAAAGTTTTCTTGCTGTGAATTTAAAGAATTATTTTGCACATTATACTGTCTTACCAATGATATAATCTGACATACACTATTGTGAAATATGAGAGATTATGAAAATGTTTTTGCGTTCAATTTTTAAACTTTAGGTACAAACTTACAAATAAACAGGAACGAATGTATTTGTAAATTTATGGATTACTTTAGATTGCCTAGCAGTTGTAGCACATTGAGGTAGATGCACATTGGACTTTAGGATCATGCAACTAAAGCACTGAATCCTGCTTTGCCTCTTACTGTCGGTACAACAAACTTTCTTTGTTTGATAAATAAAGATAATTTTTCCTACATCATAGAGTCATGCCTATGGATTTAAATGAAGTATACAGTGTTATGACCATAATACAGTATTTTTGGAGCTCTGATAGCTTAGTGGGCAGGGAGTCCAATGATCCAATGGATGGCAGTTGAAATCGTTAGTTGTTCCTAGGAGGGTGGGGGGAGGTCGTCTCCTTCGATGTAGGACAGTCAGCTATCAGTTGGCTCCAACTTGACATAGTGAGCAAATAAGTAAGCAATACAATATTTTAGAGTAAATATTATCGCTATAGTAATTTTAGTATTTTTTTTCCCCCATAACAAACCCGTTTGGTATTTGTTCAAGGTCAGAAGAAAAAAATATTTAAAAAATAATTTCTTTATACTCTGTTTTTTTTCTTTGAATTCTAAAATGCTCATTCTAACTTTCATTTTGCAATGTATCTGATGAATGAAATACACCCCCATGATATATTCCCATAGGTATATACTATTTCCATAGGTTACAAATAATTGGCTATTCTTCCACTTTTTGTCTACTACTTAACAGACATTTGTATTAGAATACAAATGGAACTTACCAGCCTGAAAAATACAGAATGAGATTTTTCTGTGTCAAAGGTATGAATGAAAGGTATTTCATGTTCATGAATGAAAATCAAATAGACTTTACCTACAAGTAACACACACCCTAGTGGGTGTAAGAATGGCGTTATAAGGAGAATCTTGAACTTTACATACTTTTATAATCAATTATTTGTTGCCTCCTTCACAATTAATTGAGATCTTCTTATATATATCTCTACTTTAGGTTGAAATCTCCTGGTTGAAATTACAAACCAGGCACCTGTCTCATGCTATACTAGCAAGGGACATGTCTGTTACATGCTAAACTCATCAAGACAGAATACCTGGAAGCTGCATCAGGAATGAATAGCTAACATTTATATTATCTAATAGATAACATTTCCCTGTATTGTTTGTTTAAATTAGTCAAGCATTTTTGGATAGCTCTGCAATTATCATTCAGATAATATTATTCTGATCAGAGAAATTAATTAAGAGGACCACAATTGAAATGTAACATGGCCCACTTTTGCTCATCAGGACCTATGACTTTCCTTGCAGGAGCTTTGTGTAGTCCATCAGAACACTGATATACTTTGAGCATCCTTTGACCAAGAATATCTTTGACTATCTGCTCATTCACACCAGCTTGACTTTGTTAACAATACAGGAGGCTACATTCATGACTTTGATATTGCTATCAGAACAAAGAGTCATGCCTTGGCATGTATCTTAGCAGGGAACTCTGGTAGATTAGTAGTAAGGAGCTGCACTGTCAACTCGGAGGTATGTATTTCACATCCACTAGGTGCTCTGCAGGAGAAAGATGGGAAATTTCTTCCTGTGCGATTGATTTACTGCTTTTGAAAACCTGCTGGAGGGTCATCGGTAAGTTGTTTTTGAGATGGCACATAACAACAACCACATGTATCTTGACAGCAAGATAGGTGGCATCAGAGTATGCTCAAGAGAAACATTTTAAAATAATAGTGAAAGGATGAATTTTGGATAGAAGTTATAGCAATAGCTTATGTATTATTATTCTTTCACTAAATATCAAGAGGAGGTTTTCAATAACCAAAGACAAGATAATCAGTAATAGAGGACATGAAATTTAAGAATTCAAATACATTGTACTCTTTAGCGCTCAAAGTCACCTCTTTTCAGTCTGAAGGATCTAATATATAAGTCAAGCTTCTAACTGATTCCTCAGAGCTTTTTGTTCTTTTATCTGGCTCTATAGTGAAACAGCTTTGATTCAATGGGCAAAAGGTAAGAACACAGGTGGTTTACACAGATTATTTCCGATGCACCATAAGGGACAGGAAAATACCACAAACTGCCACCATCTTGTTGCCTTAGGATTTAGGAGACATCTGTTGGGTATGTTATTGGGGAAAATCTGCTCTTGTATTACACTGGGAACATTTATTTTCAAGGAGCTGCTGGAGCATTAAGGAAAGCAGTGTCCCTGAAAGACAAGTAATAGGTCATTTAATCAACCATGTCTGAGAGCTGCCTTTTTGCAAAGCACTGTTCTGTGCTCTGGGTTGGAGAGAGGGAGGGCTTACAGTAGCATGACTAGACAGATCCCTGTAGTAACTAGGTTTCCAGATAGTTCTAACTTGAATAATATTTACTTTGTTCACATTTAAATTATTTACATTTGTAGTAAGTTCCCTAGGTAGAAAATTTATAAAAGAAACAAAAAAGTATCTTTTGATTCTAAGGCATTCCTGACCAGTTTGTGGATACACCAACCCCAGGTGTCTGTCTGATATATCATTTTTAAAAGTTTATGATAAAAGCTTGTCTATTAAAATTGTTTGGGGCCAGCTAAATCAACATTTTTAGAATCTTATAGACAGTAGTACACGAATGAGAAGAGAGATATTTAAAAAATAGTATTTCAATAGCATATTTTACTTCAAAAGGATGGTATTTAAGTAAACCAGTTGTTGCTGTTTACCATTGAGTCAGAACCAATACATAGTTGACTAGTGGGTTTTCAGAGGTAGTTAATCATAAGGGAGGACTTTTTCCATCCTTTTCCCTCAGAGCAGCTAGTGGATTTGAATTCAGCTCTGCTCTATGTTGAACCAATCGCACTCTTTCTGATGCACCTACTCCCACTACCCTAGTTAATGTCTTAGTCCATCTCATCTGGGGTCTTCCTCTCCTGTGCTGTCCCTCCACTTTTCCAACACGATGTCCTTCTCCAAGGCTTGATCCCTCCTGGCCATGTGCCCAAAGTATGTGAGATGGAGCTTCAAAATCCTTGCCTCCAAAGAGCAGCCTGGTTTCACCCTCTTCAGGACCGATCTGTTTGTTCTCTTGGCAGTTTATGGTATGTTCAGTATTCTTCTCCAGCACCACAACTCAAAGGCATCATTTATTTTCCTGTCATTCTTATTCTTTATGCAGTTCTCTAATGCATAGCAAGTGATTGTAAAGACCATGGCTTGGATCAGGCACACCTTAGTCTCTAGACTGACATTGCTCCTCAGTACTCTGGAGAGGAGAGTTCTCTGACAGACTTTCCCAAATGCAATTCATCTTATGATTTCCTGACTACAGGTACCAAGGATGTTGACTCTGGAGTCAAGCAAACTGAAACTGTTAATGCAACCAACCACAAATTGATATACTTTGGAATGAAACTAACTAGAGACACAAAATACCTGTGCAAAGAAAACTATAGAACATTTCTGTAAGACACAATAAAAGACCTAGATAAATAGAAAAATGTGCCTAGTTCATGGGTAGGAAGACTCAATATTGTGAAAATGACAGTCTTACCAAAAGCAATCTACATGTTCAATCCCAATCCAGATACCAAATTCAGTTTTCAAGGAGATCAAAAGGGAAACTGTCCAATTTATTTGAAGAGGGAAGAGACCCTAAATAAGCAAAACACTTTTGAAAAATAAAAACGAACTGGGAGTGACCTCAAAACCTACTACACAGTGATAGTAACTCAAAATGCATGGCACTGGTACAATAATACACACAGACCAATGGAAAAGAATTGAGAACCAGAAATGGACTTATTTTTTACGGTCAACCGATATTTAATAAGAAAATAAAACCTATAAAATGGCGAAAAGATAACCTCTTCAATAAATGGTGCTGACAAAACTGGACTGCAACCTGTAGAAAGCTGAAATAGTATCCACATCTCACTCCATACACAAAAGTCAACTCAAGGTGGATCAGAGACCCAGGAGTAAAGCCCAAAATAATAAAGTCAACAAAAGACAAACTGGGATCAAGTTTAGAAGGCCTAGTCTATGGTATAAAGAGACTGACAAAGTTAGAAATGCACAGTCTGGAGATGATAGAATTAATGAGTGGAACTTTCTAAAGGTTAAATCTCTGTGCTCATCAAAACCTTTGTTTTCAACAGGGTGAAAAGAAAATCTACTGATTGGGACCAAACATTTGGCAATAGCATCTCAGGGAAGGGTCTCATAACAAAAGTTTATAGAATACTCCTGGGACTTCAGAAGAAAAAAAAGACTGACAATCCAATAACAAAATGATCAAAAGACATGGAAAGACTTTTCACAGAGGAAGACAAACAGACACATGAAGACATGCTCAAAATCACTGGCAATAAGAGAGATGCAAATCAAAACCACAATGAGATACTATCTTATCCAAGTAACATTGGCAAAGTTTAACAGAACAGCAAGTAATAAATTATGTAGACGATGTGGAGAGGTAGAAACTCTTATACACTGTTGGTGAGAATGTAAAATTGTACAACCACTCTGGAAGGCAGTTTGATATTTCCTCAAAAAGCCGAACATAGAAATTCCTCATGACTTAGCTATTCCACTGTTTGAAACATGCCCTCAGAAAATTAGAACTGAGGTACAAAAGTAGATTTGGTGCTATAAATGCCAGTGTTTATAGCAGCATTATTCATCATTGCAAGAACATGGAAACAACCCAAATGTTCAACCACAATCGAATGGATTAAGAAATTATGGTACCGTCACACAATGGAATACTACACAGCACTCAGGAACAATGATTTTGAAAATCACTACCTAGCTTGGGAGGGATGGAAGAGTATTATGCTAAGTGAACTAACTCAGTCTCATAAGGAAAAATACTGTATAAGACCATTATTGTAGAACTAGAACAATAACTAGTAAAACAAATATGAGGATCCAAGAGGGGGAGGGTAGAAGCAGACGTATGAGAATGGGCAGGGGGATAATCACAGGGTGGCACAATTCAATGGGGAAAGGGTAGAGTGGGTAAAGGAAATGGGAAAGATTCAGTAAGAAAAACAAAGTATATGAACTTTGTAAGTTATTCAGTATTAAATAAAAATTTTATTACAAAAAAAGAACATGGAAACAGCCCAAATGACCAACTACATCTTAATGGATTGAGAAATTGTACATTAACACGATGGAATACTATGCATCACTGAGGAACAACAATTTCAAAAAACTACATAACTTGGGAGAGACTGGAGAGCGTTATGCTGAGTGAACTAAGTCAGTCTTATAAGGACAAATACTGCATAAGACCATTATTGTAAAAACAGGAGGCTAATTAGTAAAACCGGTATGGGGACTCAAGAGGGGGAGGAGTTAGAGCAGAGAAGTGAGGATGGGGAAGAGGAAAACCACAGGGTTGCACAGTTTTGTGGGTGGAAGGAGGCAGGTCAAGAAAATGGGAAAAATCTGGCAGGGACCTGAAAAGATTAGATAATGATGTTGTTGTTATTGTTGATTGCCTTCAAGTTAACAAAAGGCCTTAACCCTCTCTACAACTATCAACATTTATCAAAGCTCATAGAGTTTCCAGAGGCATATTATTTAGGAAGTGGGTGCCAATCCTGCTTCCAAATCTGTCATAGTATGCTATTGTTGTTATGTGCCGTTGAGTCACCTGCGATGCATAGCGACCTTGTGTAGAGCAGCTCTGAACCCTTCCCATCCTGAGCCAGTCTCACTAATTCTCTGACACACCAACTGCCATTGCCTCAGTCACTATATCCTAACCTCCAAGGAGAGACTTTGTTTCACCTTCTCTAAGACAGACTGATTTGTTTTCTTGGCAGTCCAAATTTGAGGGCTCAACTTCAGTTACCATATCTGTTAATCTAAGTGTGCTCTGGTGTACATAGGGTTTTCAAAGGCCAGTTATATTCCAGAAGTGGATGGCCAATCCTTCTTCCTAGTCTGTCTTAATTTGGATGTTCAGTGTTAGAAGAATGATGATTGATTTTATAAAACATAGAGCATGGAAATGATTGTATGAAACACAATGTAAATGAAGATTAGCATGAAACACAATGAATGAACTTTGTGAGCAAACCACTATAAAAATAAAAAAAAGAAAATGTAAACAAAAAGGTTCTTAATTTTATAAAACAATTCATAGAAATGATTGTATGAAACACAATGTAAATGAAGAATAGTATGAAACACAATATGTGCAAACTTTGTAAGCAAACTAAGGGGGAGGACAAAGCCTAGGCATTTAAATGGCATATATAACAATTGTTGTTGTTATTGGTGTTATATGCCATCGAGTCACCCGTGACTCATAGCGACCATATGTACAACAGCCCTAAACTCTGCTCTATCCTGTGCCAATCTTATTGTCTCCGACACACCTACCCCCATTACTTCAGTCACTGAATCAATCCATCTCATCAAGGGTCTTCCTCTCTTGTGCTGTCCCTCCACCCTCCCAAGCATGATGTCCCTCTCCAAGGACTGATCCCTCCTTGCAACATGTTCAAAGTATGACAGATGAAGCTTCAGAATCCTTGCCTCCAAGGTGCAGCATGGTCTCACTCTCTCTAGGACAAACTTGTTTATTCTCCTAGCAGTCCATGGTATATTCAATATTCTTCTCCAGCACTACAGCTCAAAGAAATCAATTCTATCATCCCTGGTCATTGTCCAGCTCTCTGATGCATGGTAAGTAATTACAGAGACCATGGCCTGTATCAGACGCACCTTAGTCTCCAGACTGACATGAAAGGGTTAACAAAAGGAATCATTATAGAAAATTATGAAATTAACTTATATGTTTAAAAGGATAAATTTATCATAAAAAGTGATAAGATATATGCATATGTGTGCAGTGTGTGTGTGTGTAGCTATTGGAAATGAAATAAGAATAAGTCATGTGCTCAGTGACAGAATGGTGGGATAAAAGAAAAAAACAACAACCCAGTATTATGCAGCCTACTCCTGTTAGTTGTATTCCCTTTCCAGCAAAACAGCAAGACTATATTTCAGGAGAACATCCCCTTCTCTTCATCAACCAGAGAAGTCGCTTTTTTGCTCATGGTTGGGGGATTCCCTGAGGGAAGGGGAACTTCTGAGAAATATGGCCAACACAGAGCAACTGACTGCTGAGTGTAAGCTGGGTAGAATCATGTTATATCCAGCTTTCTTGTTAGTGCCATTTTACGAGACACCTCAGTTGGGGTGTGTGTGTATGTGTGTGTGTATAAAGTCCTTTGAGATTTGCTATGTGTATGCAACTGTCCAATTTCATTTTCCTTTGTTAAATGGAGATATAACATATACCTATGTGTGCAACTGAGTTGATTTGAACTCATGATGATCATATAAGAAAGAGGACAGCATTGACCTAAAACTGATGTTTTCCAAAACATTTGAGTTAAAAATAGTGAAAATAATAATAATAATAATAATAATGGTAATATATAAATTATCAAAACATTCACATTTTCCATAATAAAATGCAAGTGTATTTTTGTTCATAATTATAAGAAATTATTCTCTTTCTGATTCCAGTATTTGAGTAACTGTCACCCACTTCCATATCTTTTATGTATGATGAGTAAGGTGTTTTTGCATAATAGTGTCTAAAGACTTATTTATGCTTGGTTTATGTTCTTTCATTTTTTATTTTAGTTAAGAGACATGCGCATTAATGTCTTTAAATTTTAGCTCCATCATTTTCTCATTGTGTGTTTGTAATGGCTTTATATGTCAACATAACAAGACTATGATTATCAGTGGTCTGGCAGACAATATACAATCATTTTTAAATTTTAAAAAATCTAGTATGAACAGCCAATGTGTTGGAAGAAGAGTTTCCTCAGAGGTAGGGCCTAGATACAGTGCATAGATGGGGGTTCTGGCAAAGAACACACATATCTTGTCTAAAGAACCTTTTCTTATGACATAAGCCTCTAGACAGTTGCCTTATTTGCAGATTTTATATTCACCAGCCTGAAATCACATAAATGAACAGGGCTTCCATCTGTTACTTGACCTGCCGGTTTTGAATTTTTTAGCCCTTACAACCACATAAGCAAGCAGGGATCTTCAGTCTATTATCAGATCCACTGATTTGGGGCTTGTCATTCCTTATAATTTCATGAACCATTTTCTTGAAGTAAATTTATTTCCTCCCTCCTTGTATCTATATATATAAAGAAAGCTCTGGTGGCCTAGTGGGTAAGGAGTTAGCTGACAACTCACAGGCAGTGGTTCAAATCCATTGGATAAAATGGATAATTTCTGTCAGTGCAATTTACAGTCTCTGAAAACTAGCTGGAGGATCAGCTTTGTATCTGTTCTGATTCAAGAGCAATCATCATCAACAACAGAAACATCATATATATATGTGGTCTAAATCTATCTATAGCTATGCATGTGCTACTAGATTTGTTCCTCTAGAAAACATAGACTAAGGATATCTTTGGAGGAGTTATTTATACTTACATTTTTTTCTTCATGTCCAAAATAAAGAGAGAAAAACTATTGATGCATGCAATAGCTTAAATAAATTTCAAAGACATCATCCTAATTCAAAGAATTATAAAAGGTTACATAATGTGCACATATGTTTTTGAAAAGTGAAAATTTTAATGACAAGGCACAGATCAGTGATTATCATGAGTTGACAGTGATGTATATGTGCTTAACAGGAGCAATATAAGGAGAAATTTTTGAGGTGATAGAACTTTTCTATATCCAAGAGTAATTGCAAAGATCTGCAAAGTTAAATTTCCTAGACCTGTAGGCCAAAAGAAAAAAAGTGAATTATATATGTTTAAAAAAATAATTTGGAAAGTAAAATTAAAACAAGACCTAGTAGAGAACACATTGGTGTTTCAGTGGTGGAATTCTCATGTTTCAAGCTGAAAATAGGACTCAACTTATGTCCTTGAAGCTCAGTTACCACTTATCAACCAGTGGAGTCTTGCATGTTGCTGTGATATTGAATAGACTTTAGCACATTTTCCAGACTAAGGCAAATAAGTGAGAAAGGCCTGGTGATGCCCTTTAGAAAATCAGCCCATCAAATCCCTGTGAATCACTATACCATTGTGCATGGGACCCCTTGGGTCAGGATGATATCAACAGCATCAATGAAAACAATAAGAAATTGATAAATTTCTTAATAAAATTAATACATTTTCTTAAATAAATGCATAAAACCTTAATTAAGAAAAAGGACTATTGTAATACTAAGTTCATGAAGCAGTGACAAGATTAAAGGAGATGAAATAAACAAGATTAAAGAAGTTAGTGAAGTAATGGAAAGGTAAAAGGAGGTCATGTAATTGGATATGTGTATATAATACTCTTAGCACTTCCACATGAAGCTTCTAAAGCTACTTTAACTTTTGGGTAAGTAATTTAACTTTATAAGTCTCAGGCTCACCATTCTCTTTTAAAGATAATAAAAAGGAAAAAAAATATTCAGTACTTTTTCCTCTGAAAGTCGGAAAATTTATCAAAACATTTTAGATTTTTTTTAAATGAGTTTATATACAGCCAAGATTTTCTGAGCCAAAAGTGTAAATAATGCCTTCTAAGAAACATCATATGACTATTATGAGTCTTAAGTAATGTATGTAAAACACTGAACATACTTAGTCAATGAAATCCATCTGGCTTTGGAAGCAAATTTAAATACTAGTTCCACTTGTACAACCAGATTGGGGCAAATATATGTCAGAGCAATATAAGATACAAGGGCATTATCTAAATATTATATCATCTTTGTAGCTCATTTCCTTTAAATTAGATAAAGCACACGAATGATACAGATACAAAGTGAATATACTCAGAGTACTTGCTTAGATTCTTGATAGTTTATCTTTCAAATGATATTTTTTCTTAATCAAATAGTTTTTTGTTGAAAAAGAATATTTCAGAAATATTCTATATATTCTAAAATCCCTCTGAGTTTTTTGAAAGAAACAATGGTGTAGTGCTAAAATAATAACTAATAAACAATTACTTTAAGCAGAGAAGAAGTTTTATTTGTTTTTGGTAGATGGATAACAGTAAGTACTTTATTTAACAAGCAAGGGGAGGGGGGATTAAAAAAAAACCACAAACAATGGAAAACTCTTAGCTGGAGATTTTAGTTTTGAGATTTGTGACATCTCACTTTTAGCCCTTATTTCATTTCTGTTTTACTCTTCTACAAAATGAATTGTCCTAACAGTAAGGATGAGTAATCCATCTTCTTGTTGAAGCAAAGCAATGTCTGTTTTAAAGGCAGAGTTTAAAAACATTCCCCTAGACTACCACCCTTGGGGGAGGGGAGAAGGTAAACAAAAGCAATGATCTTTAAAAAGAAAAGTACAGTTTTCTCCTTCATCTGTTAAAAAAAAGTATTCTGTACGTCTTCACTACAATAGAAAAAAAAATTATATTTTCAGAGGAACACCAGAGAGCTTTCTATGAGAGCTGGAAAATGCATCAAGGCATTGTTTGTAGATATTATTTTTGATAGGTTTGATATACAGCATAGTTTTCTGAGCCAATGGAATATTGTCTTCTTACAAATCTCATCAGGCCAGCAGTGCTGCCGCTATGGGCTGGCTTATCAGCTCCAGCCAGAGTCTGTCGCACTTGCACGAGCCTTCTAGCCTGAGAGGAAAATAAATTGTACCCAAGCAGTTAATAAGAAAGAATTATTGTGAGTGAGATGCATGACATTATGAGTGAGCATCGTGTTTTACAGACTAAATGTTGATTTGCTGAGGGGGGTGGAAGACTTTCTCTACATCAAATGGAAATTAGATTTTAAAGTTATCATTTTATATATACTTGGTAGTTTTCTAGCTCAGAAATTGCATATTATTTACTTTTTCCTATGTTTTAAGCATAGTGTTGAAGAAGAAGTAATTCTCATTTCTGTGGCTTGATAGTGAAGATTTTTCATTCATTCCAACTATTTAACATTTCTTTTTTCTTTTTGAAGCATATACATGTAGGGAATTGCACTGCTAACCCAAAGGTCGTGCTTTTCTGGTGGTTTGACTCTAGACAATTTCTTCTGATGATTTACACCTCAGGAAAGCCAATGGCAGGTCACTGTGTGTGGGTTCTGACTTGATGGTAATGCATTTGACTTTTTTTACTATAGGTAAGTACAATATACAATGCTGTTGTTGTTAAGTGTCATCAAGTTGTAGCCAACTCATAGCGACCCTATGAACAAAAGTCCTCGACACTTGCGTGTGTGACTTTCATCCTTTCTCCAGGTTCATAGGGTTTCCAGAGTCAAGCTATTATGGAAGTGTATGTCACTTCTGCTTCCAAGCATTGTTCCAACAATGTACAATGTTTTTAAAATGCCAAACATGTGGACAGAATCTCTATAACATGACTGAATTGCTTATGGGGTGCCTATGGGGCTAATGACTCACTTTTTACAATTGTTTGGATTATCATTTCTAACAGCAATTATTTATGTTTCTTGTTGTTGGGTGTTGTTCAGTAGAAACCCACCCATGGCTGACCATCCAACCACTTTCAGAAGTTTTGAATCACAAAGGAGGAATTGCCTGTCCCTCTTCCACAGAGTAGCTGGTGGATTTGAACCGTGTGACTTTGTATTAACAATACAGCTCCTTGATAGTAAGACACCAGTGTTAGGAAAAAGAACACAAGGACGAGAGAGAGAAATAAAGAAAGAAACTGGACCCAAGAAACGGAATAGGCCTTTATTGCACGGTCTGAGAGGGACACCAAGTGACCCAGCTACAGGGCAGGCAGAGAGGATTAAAATAGCTGGGCAGTTTGGGGTGGTTCCTTCTTATAGGTATTCTGGGGAGGAGTAAGATGGTATTTCTCAGAATTTGGGGTGTTAATTAAGTTAGGTTTGGACTATTTTGATCAGGCTCAGACCCTTATCAGGATCCATTGTCTGGTCTGGTCTTTGATATGACCAGCTTAGATGTTTGTTATCAGGTTTCTCAGGAAGTGATCAAGCCTGGGGTGGTGGTGGGGCAACTGCCATAGTCTTCCTCCAACCAGAGCAATTGTTTGGGTTAACATTCCTAATAGCAAAGGATACATGCTTGAAGAACCCAAATGTTGTTGTTGTTATACACCAAGGAGTCGCAGTAGAATTAAATTGCATTGGTTGCACACAAAATTTGTATACACTATGTTTCATCCATGTACGTTGTTTTTCCACACATTCCTTCTTTCTTATCATCTTAAATCCCACTCCCTAGCAAGGAATGAGACAGATTCATATATTGGTTCAGGAGCTCTAAACGCCATTCTATTCTGTGCTAACCTAGCCATTTCAAATGCACTCATTCCCACCACTCCAGTCACAGAATTGATCCAACTCATATAAGGTCTTCCTCTCCTGCGCCGCCCCTCCACTCTGCCAAACATGATGTCTCTCTCCAAGGACCAGTCCCTCCCTGCAACATGCCCAAAGTATGTCAGACGAAGCCTCAAAATCCTTGACTCCAAGGAGCATTCCGGCTTCACCTTCTCCAGGACAAACCTGTTTGTTCTCCTAGCAGTCCATGGTATATTCAACACTCCTCTCCAGCACCACAGCTCAAAGGCATTAATTCTCTTTCTATCATCCCTATTCACTGTCCAATTCTCTGACACATAGCACATAACTGCAAAGACTATAGCCCGGATCAGGAGCACCTTAGTCTCCAGCCTGACGTTGTTGCTCTTCAGTACTCTTGAGAGAGTCTTCACAGCTGACTTTACCAGTGCAATTCGTCTCTTGATTTCCTGGCTGCTGTTGAATTTAATTTGTGTTAACTGCTTATAGAAAGCATAATCTTAAAAAAAAAGGAAGATGAAGTTTCCTATTCTCTCTCCATCACTAACAGAATTAGGATAAGTTTTGAAAGTTACAGAACTTGTCTGTCACGGAACTGGATTTCAGACTAAGATTATTCAGAAAAGATATATTCTGAGTTACTTCCACTTTCTTTGTGTATTTAGAAAGGAAAGAAACCAGGTATCTGGTAAGAGAGCACTATTTGCTGTATTAAATAAATCCCAGATTATTAGTGGTTTAGTCCAATATAAATGTATTTCTCTCACAGACAAGGTAGTGTAGAATGGATTTTTCTTGTTTCTGAGCAGTCTTCTTTTACAAGGTGATCCAGGGATTTGGATTTCTTTTATCAGAATTTCTACCATCTGTCAAAATTTCTAACATTCATTTGGAGGTAGGGCAAGGGAGATACTGGGGAAAGAACAGGGAGGGAGATACTGGGGAAAGAACAGGGAGAGAAAGAATACTTACTTTTTAAAAATTGCTGACTTAGGGAGGGAGATACACATTGAGAAATTGTCAGCATACCAGAACAAAAAGGGCCAGGTGTGGCAGGCAGAATCTTTAGTGACTTGGAAAAGACATCTTTCTCTGATCCTTGGAACCTCTGGATTTGATGTGATATAACTTTTGTGATTGCACTGTACTTAATGATCTGCCAAATAAACTACCAACCCATTGCTATTGAGTTGATTCTAACTCATGGTGATGCGATAGAACACAGCACAGTATCCCTTACTGATCTCAAGATTGTAAATCTTTGTGGAAACAGAATGCCACAAGATTCTCCCAGGGACTCCCAGGCATCTGCTCTGCCTCAGTCTTTCTCCTTCATTGTTCCACTTTTTTCACTCCAATGAAACAGTTGAAAATACCTTGATGGCAGACTTTCCCAAGGCAGTAAGTTGTCTGATTTCTTGTCTGCTGCTTCCATGGCTGTCAAGTGTGGACCCCAGTAAAATGAAATCTTGGCAGCTTCATTCTTCCTGATTTATCATGACGATGCGTATTGATTCTGTTGTGAGGAGATTTGGTAGCACAGTGATTAAGCTGTTGACTGCTAACCATAAGACCTGAGGTTTTATGTCATCAGCTACTCCACTGAAGAAAGATGTGACAGACGGTTCCGATAAATACTGTAACATTGGGAATTCTGTAGGACAATGCTACTCTATCCTGAAGGGGTCACTGTGAGCTGGAACTGACTCAGTGGTATGGGTTTGGTTTTTTGAAGTTTCTCCCAATGATATAAACCAGTTTATTTCACAAGCAATTGGGATTATAAATTGATTATTATTTCTATTACTATATAGCATACCTGTCATGGAGTAGATCTTATTACTATAATAAAAATATTTTCCAAGCAGAAAAAAAATTTCTTTTTTTTTTTTGAGTATTCTGTATAGAGCATGGCCTGAACCAATATATGAATCTGTTTCATTCCTTGCTAGGGAGTGGGATTTAAGACAATAAGAAAGGAAGAATGTGTGGAAAAACAACGTACATGAATGAAACACAGTATATACAAATTTTGTGTGCAAACCAATGCAAAATAAAGAAAACAAATCCAAACAAACCAGAAGGACACATAATATAATGTGATATCCTGGATGAGATTCTAGGATGCAGAAAGGAAATATGAATCAAATGTGAACTTTAATAATATTTTAATATGTATTCATTAATTGTCACATATAAATGATACTAGTGCAAGCTGTTAAAAATGTTAAAAGTGCAATAATGAATGAATGGAAATCCAAAATCTCTATAAATGTTCATTGAAATTAATAATAATAAGAAGAAGAGTGATGATTGTGGATCTGAGCAGAATAAAATTGTCAACAATCTAAAAAAAAATGTTAACTTTATTGCGGGGGGAAAAAAGATCATCATAGCCTGATCAAATTAACATTGGAGTTAAACAACTTGCTTTCTTAGCTTTGGTTTTATATTTGTAGTTCAATTTTATGATCCACTAGGGAGCACTGGTGGCCTACTGGGAAAAAACTGTGCTGCAATCCTGATGGCACATGGTTCGAGGTCACCAGCCGCTGTGTGGGAGAAGGATGGGCAATCTCCTCCCGTCTATTAACTTGCTCTGAAAATCTTCTGGAGGGTCCACTACGGGTCGGTTCCTACTCTTTGGTACACAAAAACAACAACGATTTCTAAAAACTTTGAAAATAATTTCTTGAAACACTTACAAAATTTTCCGGTCATAATGTAAATTATTACTTTCTGGGAAAAATAAGAAGTTCACAAATAAAAAGAAGACATTTATTACTGAAAGTGAAAAAAACTAACATTTTGCATCATTTTATCTCTTTACACTAAATGAAATAACTTTGCATTGAATTACTCTTTTACCTCCAAAAAAAATATTTTATCTTCTATTCACTGTGACAGAAGTATAAATTAATACAAACTTTCTGAAAAGCCATTTGGAAAAAAATTTGATATTTTTAAAATTTTTTTAAAAAAAGGATAAAAAATCCTATAAAAATGAGTAATTTATAAAGTAATAAAATCTTCCTTTAGAAATATGTGGTAAGTCTATTCAAGTGTGGATCAAAGATGCTTATTAGAGAATTGTTTATGTGTTCTATTTTTAAAAGTTGAATAAATTATGATTCATCTGTATGATAAAATATCATGCAAATGTTTAACTACACTCTAAGCAAATATTTGTTGAAGTGTTTTGCTGTCTATACAGCATATTTCTAAGATCACAAAAAAGCAAATACAGATAATCTTATTAACAATTATAGATAAAAGAATAGTGGGACAAAATAAACATGAAAATATCATTTATCTTTTGATTTCTGGCTTATGTAATTCTTATATGACTATGTATTTTCCTCCCAAATTTTTGACATTATATTAATTTTTAGTTAGAAAATTTTTATTTTTATCAAAGTAGATAGCATTGACATGTTACCAATATATTGAAACCATATCCCAGAAAGAGTATTCTACTCAGGCCACTCTTTCTCCCATCTATCATGATGTTGTTTATTCTTCCAGTGGAGAGGATTTTTTTTTCTTTAATATTGGACAATGACTACGGAGGATAGAAGGAGAATTGATGCCTTTGAGCTGTGGTGCTGGAGAAGAGTATTAAATGTATCATGGACTGCTAAGAAAACAAACAGGTTCATCCTGGAGAGGGTTAAGCCAGGCTGCTCCTTGGAGGCAAGGATTCTGAGGCTTCGTCTGACATACTTTGGACATATTGCAAGGAGGGATCAGTCCTTGGAGAGGGACATCATGCTTGGGAGGATGGAGGACAGCCCAGGAGGGGAAGATCCTCTATGAGGTGGATTGATTCAGTGACTGGGGTAATTGGGATGGGTGTGTCAGAGACAGTGCAATTAGTACAGGACAGAGCAGGGATTAGGGCTGTTGTACATAGGGTCGCTATGAGTTGCAAGGGACTCAACGGCACATAACACAACAACAACAATATTGACATGCAATCTATATTGATGACTTTGTAGTCTTTGGCTTTCTGCAGCAAGTGCTTCAAGTCCTTTTCCCTTTCTGTAAGCAAAATCATGGCATCTGCATAAAGATTAATGTGTGCTAGTTCCAAGTCATTATCTTTTTGATTGCTTCCTACGCATCTGTAAGTTGGATAATGAATAATGATGACAGAAGAAGAATTGATGCCTTTGTGGTGGTGTTGGAGAAGAGTACTGAACTCTCCTGGTGAAAGTGCAACCAAGGTGCTCGTAGTGGCAAGGATGGTGAGACTTCATCTCACGTACTTTGGGCCTGTTATCAGGAGAGGCCAGTTGTTGGAAAATACATCATGCTGGGAAAGGTGATCAGAGAAAGAGAGGAAGGGCCATAACAAGATAGATGGACACAGTGACTCTAACAATGAGCTTGAGCGTAACAAAGATTGTGAGGATGACATAAGATAGGGCAGGTTTCAGGTCTGTTTTTCTTAAGGTAGCTATGAGCCATAGTTGACTCAATTACCAATAGGAGAGGCTAACATGCATAGTATAGATTTAGCTGCTCTTCAAAGAAGTTACATAGAATGAGGGCAATTTTACTCTGCTCACTTAACAATTATATGAAACCAGGAATTCATATTCATTTTTCTTTCAGCCTAGGAGTTTTTCTGGTATGTGGTTACTGTAAAGTCAACTTTGACTCATGGTGACCCCATGAAAAAAGGAATAAATTATTGATTGTCTGGTCTTGTGACATCTTCATAACTTGTAGTATTCTTGAGTCCATTGTCGTTACTACTGTATATCGTGAGTGCTTCTAACCTAGGGGATTTACCTTCCAGCAATATGTCATTGTTGTTAGGTGCCTCTTTTGTTGCTATTAGGTCAAGTATAACTCATAGTGACCTTATGAACACTAGACCTGAATCCTGTCCTAGAGTGTGCCATCCTCATTATCTCTGATAACACTTGGGTCCATTGCTGCAGTCACTGCATCAGTTCACCTCATTGGGAGTCTTCCTCTCTTCTCTGATTCTGTACTTTCCCAAGCATGATATCCCTTTACAAGCTATAAATAACTTCTCCTAATAACATATCCCAAGTATGAGGGATGAAGCTTTACCACCCTTGTTTCTAAGGATCACTCTGATAGCACCTTTTCAAAGTCTGTTTGTTCCTTTGGCACTCTGTGGGATATTAAGTACTCTTCTCCAATGCTACAATTCAAAAGCAGCAAGTCTTTTTCTGTCATCCACATTCATTGTTCAGTTCCCAGAAGCAAAGCCAAGCCCTATATACATCAGTATGAGACACTTCCCTGCCCTGTGCTATCCTTGCAATTGTTGCTTGTTGCAGACCGAAGGTCCCAAAGAATAGAATAATTTTATAATTATTAATAAGGAGACAAACAGCCAGGAATGTGATAGAGCAGAGAGCATAAAACAGAGGGCCAACAGTTCTCCAACTGAAGACCTCAAGCCAAGCTTCTCTGTCTTTTTATTCAAAACCAACAGGAAGTAAATCACAAAAAGAATTCAATGCAAATGAAGCCAATCTCTTTCCATTGAAAACCTTCTGCTTGACTCAGGAGGGAGGGGTTCACAAATGCAAGAATGTTGTTTACCCTTAACTATTAATCATATAATATTTGGTATAAAGTTTGGCTTCCCATAGTTGCTAATGCTCAATCCCATTGTTATAGCCCTAGATCAATTGTCCCAATTGAGGGCCTTCTTTTTGTTTTCCATCTAGTTTCCATCTAGTTCCATTGTATTCTTCTGCAAGGACTAGATATGTCCGCTAAATATAAGACAGAAGTTTCACTGTCTTCTCTTTTAAGATACATTCTGTTTCTATTTTTCCCAAAACTAGTTTATTTACTATTCTGCCTCAGCTCAATTCATTACCATCCAGTCAGAACCAACTTATACTTGAGTCTCTATTGGATTCTCCAGGCTGTAAATTGTACAAGAGAAGATTGTCCATCTTTCTCTCTTGGATCCTCTGGTAGATTTGAACTGTCAGAGAGGTGAAGACCTTTGGGTTAGGAACAACACTACTAGAGCTCAGTATCATTTTGACAAGTTATATATTCAATTTCTTTGCCAACAAAAAAATCACCAAGTTTTCTTTGGCTTTCCTTGTTCATTGTCCAACTTCTTTTTTCGTTCAAAGCTACTGAAAAGATACTAGCATGCACCTTAGTTCTCAGGGTCTTAAAAAGCTTTTGAGCACTATGAAGATATCTTTTGAAATTAACTTACTCAATGCAATGCACTGCTTGATTTCTTGTACACTGATTCCATAAAAATTGATTTTGGATCCAGGTAAAAGGAAATCTTTGATAACATTTTTGTTTCCACTTATTAAGATGTTTCCAGTGCTATACTAGATGATATTATGTTGTGATAAACAGGGTTTTCATTGATTAACACTTGTAAAGATGTTACTAGACCTTTTTTTCTAGTCTATCTTAGTCTGGAAGCTCCATTGTTATCTTTCTAGCATGGATGACTCAGCGGGCAATTGAAATACTGGTAACACAGCCTCGGACAGCAAAACAACATGCAAACTAAAGTATGCCAAATGGAAAGAAAGGTGATGTTATGTATTTTTGATACATATAAACTCCTATACATTTCCCATTTCCATGAATAACTCATTTTGAGTAGGCAATTGTAAATATCTACACTCAAATAAACATTAATATATTAGAGACATTTTTTGGTTGCAAAACATGTACTCTGTTGGATTTTTTTTTAAATAATTAATAGGGAACTCTGGTGATAAAGTCTATAGTAAGTTGCACTACTAACCAAAAAGCAATTTCAGTGTTTTGAATCCACTAGCAGCTCCAAAGGAGGAAGACTGACAATCTCCTTCCATTAAGATTTACGGCTGTGGAAACCCAGTGGAGGGTCTCTATGAGTAGAAATTAACTCAATGGCAGTGAAATTAATGAAGTTCTTTTTGCACATGCGTCCAAGTCAGTATGCTTACAAACACTATGACTTGCTCTGTTTGGACATAACATTTCCCTGGGCTTCACAATGGAGCATGTAGATCAGAGGAAAATGTTGCCCCATCTCAGTGGACCCTGACTTTAGGAGAAAAGCACCCTCAGGTTGTAAGGAATTATGCCATGGATCAAGACTGAATCGCTATTTTTTTACTAGTCTGTGAGAAGGGATTGATTCTTTTTGTGATGCATTGAGTGACATATTTCAAATCAGGTAATGGAATTTTCCTTTGATGTTCTAATCAAGATAATCATCAATAATAACTTACTGTTGAGCTCCTTCTGACTCGTGATGAATTTATTTGTGTTAGAGCAGAGCTATGCTCCATACTATTCTGTCTGAAATTTTATAAGTAGTTTATAAGTCAGTTGCTTCTTTTAAGGTTCCTCTGCTAGATCTTTATATTAGCAACTGTGTATGTTAGTCTTTGTGACATGCAGGTTTACTTTACTCAAGACAAAACTTTCCAGGATTGGCTTTACAGTTTTTGCACTAGGGTCCAGGAAATCTATACTGGGTGATTCTGGGCTGCCTTGTATTTAGGAACTACAAGGACAGTGAAACTTTGTTTCATGGGCTTTGAGTATGCTCTCAGGAAGTAAAAGATGTCATGCTGGGCAAAGTGGAAGGTGAGTTAAAGAGAGGAACATCCTCAATCATTGTTGTTGTTGTTAAGTGCCATCGAGTGGCTTGCAACTCATTGCAACATTATGTACAACAGCCCTAAACCCTGCTCTATCCTGTGCCAAGCTCACTGTCTCTGATGCACCTACTCCCATTACCCCAGTCACTGAATCAATCCATCTCATTGAAAGTCTTCCTCTCTTGCACTGTCACCCCACCATCCAAAACATGATATCCCTCTCCAAGGACTGATCCCTCCTTGTAACATGTCCAAAGTATGTTAGATGAAACTTCAGAATCCTTGCCTCCAAGGAGCAGCTTGGTTTAACCCTCTCCAGGATGAATTTGTTTGTTCTTCTAACATCCATGGTATATTCAACTCTCTTCTCCAGTATCACAGCTCAAAGGCTTCAATTCTTTCTATCATCTCTAGACACTGTCCAGCTCTCTAATGCATAGCACATAATTGCAAAGACTATGGCCTGGATCAAGTGCACCTTAGTCTCCAGCCTGATGTCATTGTTGTTCAGTACTCTAGAGACGTTCCTGACAGCTGACTTTCCCAATTCAATTATTCTCTTGATTTCCTGACTGCTGGTACCAAGATTTTGATTATGGAGCCAACCAAACTAAAACTGTTAACAATCTCAATCTCTTCACCATCTGTAATGATGCTGCCAATTGGCCCAGGGGTGAGAATCTATGTTTTCTTGATGTTGAGCTTCAATCAAAATTGAAGGCTGCATTCCTTGATCTTCTACAGCAAGCACTGCCGGTCCTTCTCAGTTTCAGCAAGCAGGGTTGTGTCATCTGCATAACACAAGTTGTTGATGAATCTTCCACCAATCCTGATGCCACATTCCTCCCCAGCCTGGATGATCTGTTCTGCATACAGATGGAAAAGGTATGGAGACAGAATACATCCCTTGCGAAGACTCTTCCCAATTTTGAACCATGCAGTGTGTCCTTCCTCAGTTCTGACTACTGCCTCTTGGTTCAAGTATAGGCTTCGCATAAGCAAAATAAGATGTTCTGGGATTCCCATTCTTTTCAGAGTCAGTCACACTTTGTTGTGATTCACACAGTCAAAAGCCTTTGCATAGTCAGTGAAACACAGATAGACATTTCTCTGGTACTCTCTGCTTTCTGCCAAGATCCATCTAAAATTAGTTATAATATTATCTAGACTGACAGAGTTACTACCCAAATGGGCTGTGTACGGTGGAGATTATGATGATGGTGCAGAATAGGACAAAGTTTTGATGTGTTGTTCATGGGATGACTATGAGTCATAGTCAACCTGATGTTGTCTAACAACATTCTAATCCACTTAACATCCCCCTTTTAGGAACTCAGGCCTCAGGTATTTTAAATTCCAAAATTTAAAAACTCTTGAATATCAAAATACAATCTAAGAAAGTGCCACCTAAACAGTTCCCCTTTTTTTCTGTCCAATCCTAGAGCAGCATTCTTTTTTCTTAATTTGTGTAGATAATTAGGAATGTAGTTTTGTTTTTGTGAAAAGCTTATTTTTTTTCCTTGTGAACCTTCCTAAAGACATTAAAGCTCACCATGTAATGAAATATGCTTTTATTTAGAGACAGAAAATGAAAGAAAGAAACAAACAATAATTAAATCTCCTAAATAATGTGAGCTTTGTGGTTAAATCTCCATGCACCTCCTTGAAAATTTAATAAGGAAATAAAACTGTTTTTCTATTTGGGTAACACAGTGTCACATTCCTCTTCTCTCTGAAATTGTCTCTGGTTAGAGTGTATCACAGTTTAAGTTGCTGAGTATCTAGCTTGAAAGAATTTTATATGTCTCTTTTTTTAACTCAAGTCACTCATGTACGACCATATTATCTCACATCAAAGTAGGATATAAAACCAAGAGACTAGGTGAGGGGGAAAAAGTCAGGGATGAATGTCATATTATACGATCCAATTACACACAGCCCTTGACTTACATATGCTTGACTTATGAATGTCCTTGCATTTACAAATGGGTTCTTGGGAGTGGGAGGGCCAGCAAAATTCTCCCTTTCTCTGTAATTCCTCTCCTATCTACTTCGTTCATAGGGTGTGCACTTTTCAAGCCTGTAGCAAAGTGCTTGTATCTTTTGAATTTTGATTGCTGCCCCTATCTTCACTTGTAATATGTCCCAATATTCTGAAATCCATGATAAGGCCAAAAAGGAAAATAAATAAGTAAAAAGGGACAAATGTTGTTTTAACTTTGTTTTTACTATCCTTGTTCTCTTCTTTAACCTTCATAGGGCCTAAAAATGAAATAATGACTTCACCCTTGTTAACTGTGTCTCTCATCCGTGCTGTACCTGAAAGCCTCTCTTTCAGGCCGTGGATGCTACTTCGTTATAATTGAGAAGTGGGTGGTTCTGCTCCAGGGAAAAGACACTGGGGAGAATAAGACTGTCTAGTTCTTGTTTCCTCTGAGAACAGATGCATTACCAGGAGCTCATACTGGAACTTGAGATATATTTTTCAACAGAGATAATGATTTAGTTGATGGTTACAATTTATTATATTTTGGGTGCTAATGTCCGTATTTTCATTTTAAGAAGCTAGTGACAGCTCACTTTGGAGTCCAGCCACATATACATACTACTTTATGAGTAAGAACTTTGATAATTGATGAATGAATGTAGTGTAATCAGAATATTCATATAAGAGTTGTCAAGGATTTAATTTTACATGGGTTTAACAATCTCTATCCAGGGTAACAGCAGTTAAGAAATCAAAAGCCATGTTACATTGAGAGAATTGTAGTCAAGGACTTTTCTAAAGTGTTAAAGAGCAAAGGTACGTCTGATCTAAGCCACAGTACTTTGGATTCTTCATCGATAGCTGAAAATTGGACAATGAGTAAGAAAAAACTGAGGAAGAACTGTTATCTGTGCATCGTGATGTTGGAAAAAAATGCTGAATGTCCCTTAGACTGCCTAAAGAACAAATAAATTTGTCTTGGAGAAAGTCCAACCAGGGTGCTTTTTAGAGGTAACAATGGGGAAAATTCATCTCACAAGCATTGAAGATGTTATCAGGAGGGCTCAGTATTTGGAAATATATATCATCCTGGGAAAAGTGGAGGGTGTGAGAAAGAGAATGACCCTCAACAACGTAGCTTGACAGTGACTGTACCACCGGGCTTGACCATCCATGGTAGAGATCTTGAGGATGGCCCAGGAGAAGAGTGTGTGGCATTGAGTGTTAACTTTCATTTCTTTTTGTTGCTGTGAGAAAAGCTAATGTGACTTTCCATTGCCTTCGTTTCCTTCGGAATCAGCCCTACCCTGAATGAATGGCTGGGTCTCTTGAGTGTTAAATTATTTCCAAAGCAGCAATTTCTCTTGATGACTGAGTACTGAAGTGGTTTGGCCTTAGCAGTAGTTCTGAGCTCAAGCAGATTACTTTCTTGTTGTGTTGTAAGATCAGCTATATTATGACTTAGCCGTAACACCTTTTATTTTTCTCATATGTAAAGCGCTGAATATGTAAAAATTGCAAACCAATGCATACTTGTTGTAATCTGCCAAGATATATGAAGGTCTACAGGAAGTTATCGTTTTTCTGTCCCTCTGCAGTCCTATCATACTGAGGTAATGTTTTGATGTGAATCCTCACCCATCTTTTTCTTATATTTTAATGAAAGTTTCTAAAGAACTTGGATTTCCATTCAATCATTTATTGTTGCACATTTTCCTCCCTGTTCTCCCTCTCCCCTATTTCACTTTTTTCTTTGGAAAAAAAAGTTCTTTCATTGTTATACAGCCCACCCCCTCTGGACAACTTTACTATGCTACTCTTACTCAGGACTCTTGTCATGCCAATAATACCTTATTATATATTCCTTTTATACAGTTCTCTCCCTTGTCTGTTTCAATGCTGTGTACATTATTTGTTCCCTATTTTCTTAGATTCCCTCCAACCCCCCTCTCAGTTCTGTTCTGTAAAAGTGGCATTATGCAGTATTTGTCTTTTTGTGACTGAGGTATTTCACTCAGCATAAAGATGCACTGACAACCATACAGCCATATTGCACAAAGGACTCAACCTATCACGTACTGAGAGCTAAAAATACTTGTTGAATGTTGTTGTTATTTGTGTTGTTGTTATGTGCCATCGAGTCGCTTGGAACTCATAGCGAATCCTATGTACAACAGCCCTAAACTCTGCTCTGTCCTGTGCCAATTGCACTGTCTCCGATACACCCTTCCCGATTACCTCAGTCACTGAATCAATCCAACTCATAGAGGGCCTTCCCCTCCTGCGCTGTCCCTCCACCCTACCAAGCATGATGTCCCTCTCCAAGGACCAGTCCCTCCTCACAACATGTCCAAAGTATGTTAGACGAAGCCTCAGAATCCTTGCCTGCAGGGAGCCATCTGGTTTAACTCTTTCCAGGATGAATCTGTTTGTTTTCCTAGCAGTCCATGGTACCCTCCAGCACCACAGCTCGAAGGCATCAATTCTCCTTCTATCCTTGTTAGTCATTGTCCAACTCTTTGATGCATAATAAGTGATAGCAAAGACCATGGCCTGTATCATCAGATGCACCTTAGTCTCCAGAGAGACACCATTGCTCTTCAGTACTTTGAAGAGGTCCCTAACAGCAGACTTTCCCATCGCAATACGTCTTTTCATTTCCATTGTTGAATAAATGAACTACATAATAGAAATAGTATATTTAAATAGATCCATTGTTGCCAAGTCAGAATCATCCCATAGCTGTCCATCAAGTGTGTTTTCTGAGGCTGCCGTTGCATGGGTAGAGACTGCTCATTTTCTCCCTCGAATCCACTGGTAGCTTTGAGTTGCTAGAGAGGCAGCATCTCTGAGTTAGAAGCACAATTCCTAAGGCTGTTAGAACTCAAATCGTACATGCGCCTTCCTTCATTTTACACAATCTTGTGGGTGATACATTATTCTGAAAGAGCTCTTTATTGATATGATTTCTGATTGTTTCATGTTTATAACTAGAGCAGTCTTGTAGATAAACTTCTTATACATATATCATTATATGTTGACATTGTCAAACTTTAGAGAATATTTACCAAAGTAGGACTGTCGAGTCTCAAGTAGGTATTTACAAACCCCGGGGACCTAGTGGGACAGTGGTGTGCCACCTGTCGAGCTGCTAACCTAAAGGTGGCAGCTTGAATCCATCAGTCACTCAATGGGACAAAGATGAAGCAGTCTCTTGCCATAAACACTGATAGCTTTAGAAACTCAGTAGAGGTTTTTCATGAGTATTGACTTGATGATCTATCTATTGACTTGATGAGCTATCAGGTTACACTCACTAATGCCAAAATTGGTTTAAATCAGAAGTATAAGGAAGCACATTTTAAAAAGATGAAATATAGGAGGAACAAACCACCTAAAGACTGAATCAAAGAGTGGCTAAAAGTAATCAAAGGGTATCTAGGACAGACAGCAAGAGCCGGGAAGGCCAAGATATTAAGGAAGAAGAAAAGGAAAGAAGAAGAAACCCATTAAATTTTTTGTTTGTTTTTGTTTGGGTGAGTGGAAATGAAAGCTTCTAGTTGAGTATATCTGAGAAATTATACTAATTAATGTTAGAACGAAGATTTATATAGTGTGCATATTATTGTTTTGTCTTGGGAACAGAAATGTGGAGTGTTTATTAAATAGGATTCTAGGTTTTTTGCACAGGTATTTTTCCTCTTATGACTTGGTTCCACTATATGATCACATTTCTTTGCATAATTTGTATTTGATATATGTAAGAGTCTTCATTCTAAGCAGACCATATGGAAAGCTCCATGAGTGCCCTGGGAACCAGGACTATGCGGTGATTAACCATGGGTTCTGCTATTTGTGCAGCAGATGAGCAGAGCTGTGAAATAAAAGGCATCACACAATTGTTTTGTTGCCCTTATGTTGTCCTTTGTTTGAGATGCTTTACTGAGGATAAGAGACTGAAAGAGAATAGGGAGAAATCTCAGGCCAGCAAGAAGAGAAACTGCAAAGAGTTTTTCAGTATGAAATTGAAGAAAGTGGACTATTTATTCTATCAATTTGGACAGCTGAAGAGTAAACGGCTTTCTGAAAGTGAAGCTGAAAAAAGAAGGCTTCTTAAGAATTACAAAGAACTTTAGGCATTTGACTCACTGACTGGGGTAATGGGAGCAGAAGTGTCAGAGACAATGAAACTGGCTCAAAGTAGAGCTGCGTTTAGAGTTGTTGTACATAGGGTGGCTATGAGTCGGAGTCGACTTGACAGCACATAACAACAACAAAACTATGCAACTGGTGGCAGTGAATGGTATTGTAATTAAATTTTGTCTCATAATTATTAATTTTTAAAGTATTTTGCACACATAGTGGTGCCATAGAGGGTAGTATGCTGCACTGCTAATGAAATGACTGCTGTTTCTGCTGTTGTTAGATGCCAAGGAGTTCCCTATGTCATATAGTGACTCTATGGATGACAGATCTGAACCTTGCTCTATCCTGTACCATCTTCTGATATGCTTGAGTGCATTGTTACAGTCACTATGTCGGTCCACTTCATTGATGGTTTTCCTCTCTTTCTCTGATCCTTAACATTTCCTAGCGTAGTGTCTTTTTACAAGGGCTGGTCCCTCCTAACTACAGACTCAAGTATGTAGAATGAAGTTTCATCATTTTTTTATTGGAAATAAAATTCCCTGGACACTCCACTGGTGAAAGACTGGCAGTTTCCTTCTGTTAAGATTCACAACCTCAGAAACTACGTTGAGGGCGGCTGTGAGTCACAATAGACTTGATGGCAGTGGATTTGGGTTTGAGTTTTTATGTTGAAAGTCTCTAAAGAATACAACTTTTTATTCTTTTAAAATTTACAGTTTCTGTGCCAAATAAGTCTGCCCCAATATTCTAAATAGATTCTAACATTTTAAAATTTGATAAAATTTAATCCTTGCAAAATGTTTTACCAATATATCAGTTTTGAAGCTTAATTATTGAAAGTTCAAAAGTACTTATAAATTTGTAACTCTAATTCCTATAGGGCATTGAATAAAGAGGAAACACATTCCCTCGGCTTTGTAATGCAAGTTTTCTCTGGAGAGTTCAGGCTTATATAAACTCAGCTTTGTTTGCATCAGTTTCCTTTACTGGGCTGAAAATTAAAATTATCTAGACAAC
>NW_006399757.1:8191826-8193737 GCF_000299155.1 Elephantulus edwardii | reverse complement strand
ACAGCAACAACAGACAACTTATTAGGACAGATTTCAAAGCCTCTTATTTATGAATCTGCATTAATTACCCAAGATTTGAAGGCAAAGAAAAAGAGACTCATGTATGGCTTCAAAAACTCAATATCTGATGGCACTTATGCTATTCATTCGTCTACCATAAGCAACAATTTTCTGAAATTTATGTAAGTGGAAATTTACCCTTTATGACAGCATCTTCTCTAGTATTTTTCAAATGCTGTCACATTCTGCTGTGAAGGTGAAGCTTATGTGCCAATTTGGCTAGCTATGCTTTTCAGTGGTTTGGTAGTTTGATGGTCATTCCCGTTAACCTGCTCATCCATTTGCTCTAATGCAGCCAACCAATCAGTTGTATGGGAGGTTTCCTTGAGAAAGTGGCTTGCATCCAAGAAATGCCTTGGACATTCTCACGAAGCTCCATTTCTTGTCCCACATCTAGTTCATCATTCTGTTTTTTTCTCTTCGTAATCAATGGCAGTCCATGGTTCTCTTGGTAGTTCAATACTCTTCCCCAGAATCAAAACTCAAAGCCATTTTATTTTCTTTATTCTTCTTTTCTGTCACCCTTAGTCATTGTCTAGCTCTCAGATACATAGCACATAATTTCTAAGCCCATGGCCAGAATCAGGCACACTGTTGGATTGTGTAGTCTTCAATATGGATTGCAGCTCAACATTAAGAAAACAAAGATTCTCACCACCAGGCTAATTGGGAGCATCATAATAAGTGGAGAAGAGATTGAGTATGCACATATTTATGTACTGATATATATTTATATGCCTATACCTTTTTAATCTATATGTGGAACAGGTTATTCAGGAGGCTGGGCTTTATAAAGAGGAATGTGGCATCAGGATTGGAGGAAGACTAATCAACAACTTGCATTATGCAGGTGACACAGCCTTGCTTGCCAAAACTGAGAAGGACCTGAAGCATTTACTGTAGAAGATCAAGGACTGTAGTATTCAATATGAAATGAAGCTCAATATCAAGAAGACAAAGATTCTCACCACTGGGCCAATTGACAGCACCATGATAGATGGAGAAGAGATTGAGATTGTTAATAATTTCAGCTTGCTCAGGCCCATAATCAATATGCTATGCACCAGCCTTCAGGAAATCAAAAGACAAATTGCATTAGGAAAATCTGTCAGGGACCTCTCCAAAGTGCTGAAGAGCAATGATGTCAATCTAGGGACTAAGGTGCAGCTAATTAAAACCACGGTCTTTGCAATTATTTGCTAAACATTAGAAATATGGACAAAGACTAAAGATGACAGAAGAATTTATGCCTTTGAGCTCTGTTGCTTTAAAAGAGTATTGAACAGGCTAAAGAATTCCAAGAGAACAAATAGGCCTTTCCTGGACAGGGTGAAACCAAGGGGCTCCTTGAAGACAAGGATTTTGAAGCTCTGTCTCACATACTTTGGGTATGTTCCCAGGAGGGACCAGTATTTGGAGAAGGACATCATGCCTTGAAAGGTATATGGACAGTGAGGACAGGAAAACCTCAGATGAGATGGACTGACACACTAACTGGGGTAATGAGGGTAAGTGTGTCAGAGACAGATGGACTCAGGATAGAGAAGGGTTCAGCGTTATGGTGCATAGGGTTACTATGAGTTGCAGGCAACTTGACAGCACATTATAACAACAACAACAGCAATAATAATATATAAAAGAATAGATATATAATAATAATAGTATAATAACAATAATAATATATGTAAGAATAGATATATTCAAACTGTGGCTGACTCTGAGAAGAATGGGAATGCCAGAACATTTAATTGTGCTGATGCGAAATCTATACTTGGACCAAGAGGCAGTAGTCAGAACAGAGCAGGGTAATACTGCATGGTTCAAAAGTGGGAAGGGTGTACGCCAGGGATG
>NW_006399757.1:8168280-8190510 GCF_000299155.1 Elephantulus edwardii | reverse complement strand
CTCCCCTTACAACAGCAATGCACTCATTGTTCCAGATTGTTGTCTTGCATATGATGCCTAATCATATAGTCCTTCTGAGTAGTTCTTTCCCTCAAATGTTCTAATACAGTGTTCATTACTTATCTACTCTTTTCCTCCTTCTCTCCTCAATCCTCTCATGTCTGTCTTATAACAGTGGTATTATGCAGTGTTTATCCTTTTGTGACTGAGATATTTCACTCAGTATAATGTCTTCAAGGCTCCCCATGTTGTATAATGTTTTAAGAGTTCATTGTTTTTCTTTGCTGTGTAATATTCCACTGTGTGAATGTACCAGAGTTTTCCTCTCCATTCTTTTGTTGATGGACCCTTGGATTGCTTATATATCTTTGTTATTGTGTATAACACAGCAATAAACAATGGTGTGTATATTTCTATTATATATCTATTTCACTCATGGCTCTGATTGTTTGAGAATATATTTCCAGTAGTGGAAGTGCTGAGTAGGTATTTCTATTTCCAATTTTTTGAGAAAGTACCTGACCACTTTCTATAGTAGCTGCACCATTTTACATTCTCACCAACAGTGAGAGTTCCAATCTCTCCAAACTTTGCCAGCATTTTTTGTTTGTTGCCCTGTTGAACTTTGCTATTGTTGTTGGAGTGATACCTCCTGCCTGTCGTGTCTTAAGGTGGGACGCATATGGAATGCTCAGGGCTCTTATGGCTTTCTTTTCATCCTACGTGGATGTCAGCAGAGGAGACCTGCCAGATGAATAAGGAGGTCTCTGGCCCATAGTCCACCAACATTTGGGCATGCAGAAGTTTTAAAATGCTGAAATGCTTGGCCATACCTGCAGGATGAGGTTTAGTGTGTTGTGAATAGGTTTACGCTGGATCTTACGATGGCCTTTTGTGTCTTGAGGAGGGACGCATATGGAACGCTCAGGGCGCTTATGGCTTTCTTTTTGTCCCAAGTGGGTGTCAGCAGATGGGACTTGCTTTACAGAGGTAACTCATGGTTGCTGTGATGCTGAACACTGTGACACTGATGTGTCAAATGTGATAATGGTTACCCATGGTGGACAATATTTGGTGGAGCTCACCGATTAAAACAAGCTTGGAAGAAGGAGTGCATCCACTTCTAAGATAACTTGCCTCCAGAAACCCTTTGAACTTGGAGAAACGATGAAAGTTATCCAAGTGTTCAAGTCTTTTTGACTCAATGGCACTTAACAATAACATTTGCTTTGATTTGCATCTCTCTGATAGCTAGGGATTTTGAACCTTTCCTCATGTGTTTATTTGCCATCTAAATGGCTTCTTTGGCGATGTGTCTATTCATATCCTGTGATCCACTTTGTGATTGAACTGTTTACCTTTTTCTAATTGAGGTGCTGGAGTTTTCTATAAATTTTAGATATAAACTCCTTTTCAGATATATCACTGTCGAAACACCAGCCAGCACCCAGCTCAGTCGGCACCCAGCTCAGCTGGCACCCAGAGCAGCTAGCACCCAGAGCAGCCAGGAGACTGACCTGAGAGCTGGAATTTGAGTAAGGTCCCCATGTGTTCAATCAGTGAGAGATTCCGTGGGTGCCCCTGCCACCTGGCACCCACCTCTACACAGTGCGCCGGCCTTTATGCCCTGTCCACCCCTGCACTCTGCCCACCTGTACTCAGTGACTTCAGATCAAGAATCTATCATCACCTCAGGCATGAACAACAGCATCACAAAACAAACAGACCACCTCACAAACTACACAGCACAAAGCAAGATGTCACCCCCCCCCCAAATATGACACAGTACCAGTGGATTTCCTGAAGCCAGAAAGTCTGAGGGAACTTTCTGACACAGAATTTAAAAGAACAATGACTGAATATTTTCAATAGGTGAAAAACAAAATTGAAGAATTACAGGACGCTGCAAGCAAAAACCAGGAGGAGCTTAAAAAAAAAAATCCCAAACAATGCAGATAAAACAAACGAGGCATTAGAGACAGTGGAAAAACAAGAAACCACGATCCAAAATTTGAAGTCCAATGTTTCAGATACTGTCAACATGATGGAGGAACACATGAAAGAAGTTGAAGAGTTGGAACACAGAACCAGTGGAATAGACCATAGAATCGCCACCACTGATTTGCTAGACCAAAAAGCAGAATTAAAAAGGAAGCAAAAAGAAGAAAACCTAAGAATAATGTGGGACACCATCAAGAGAAATAAAATGTGCATCATCAGAATACCAGAACAGGAAGAAGCAAGTAAAGGCACAGATATGTCACTTCCAAATATTTTTTACTATTCTATGGATTTCCTTCTTACTCTGTTGGAGAAGTGTTTTTTTTTTTTTATGTGCATAGGGAGATTTGATTCTTAGGAGGGCCCATTCATCTATTTTATTCTCTCCTCATTGTAGGTTTTTTTATTGTGTTTGGAAGATTGTTCATGCTGTGGATTCTTGAGTTCTTCTTAACTTTTCTCTGATGAATTTTATAGTCTTTGCTTTTACTTGTAGGTCCCTGATCCACCTTGAGCTGGTTTCTGTGTATGGTGTGAGTGTGGCTCTTGCTTAAGTTTCCTGCAGATATTTTTCCAATTTTTCCGACACTGTTTGTTATACAAATTGTCATTTTACCACTTACCTGATTTCATCTCCTTGTCAAAGATCAGTTGACCACAGGTAGGTAAGCTGATTTCTGGATTCTCAATTCTATTCCATTGATCTATGTGTCTGTCACTGTGTGTACCATGTTGTCATGACCACCGCTGCAGTGTTGTAGAATTTGAGTTCAAGGAGTCTGATGCCTTCTACCTTGTCTCTCTTTTTCAGTAATGTTTTGCTTTCTTTGCAGCTGATGTGCCCAAATGTAATAAGTCATTTGAATTCTTGACTTCAGCTTTCATGAGTGTTGATTGTGGATCCAAGGGAAATGAAATCCTAGGCAACTTCAGTCTTTTCTCCATTTATTATGGTTGCTTAGTGATATATAAGGATTTGTGTTTTCTTTATGCTGTGGTGCCATCTAGTTAAATAAGAATGGCACATGTAATTAACATACCTTTTCTAGAACTCATATAAGCTTTTATTCTTGCATTCTGTACTAAATGTAAGAAAAATTTAAAATGTATTTATTATAATTTTACATAAGTAGTGGAAAAAATTGTCATAAACAATTTAATGCATTTTTGTGGCTTAATACTTTTTCCTGTAATATTGAATATGAGCCTATACAAGCTACATACAGCATGCTAGCAAGATAAGTTCAGCTCAGTGAAAATTGTTCCTGTATTTTCTTTTTAAAGAAAACAAAGTAATCAAGAAGGGAATATCAATGAGAGGACCAGAGATACTCATGCTGTAATAGTCTCAATGATAAATTGGATGAGATACAGAGATAATTGTATGGAGTATAGAGTATAGACTGTAGATTGAAGAATAAAAACATTCTCACAAAGAAAAGGGATCTAAACAAAACCAAAAGCAGAAGAAAAGCTATCTGTGTAGAGCATCAATTCCATAGAAGTTTTGTTTTTTTAAACAAATTAAATACTGTGTTGTGGAAACAGGTAGTTACTTTCCTGATTTCTTCTAGTGGAATTCCATAAATTTTATATGACTTTATAGAAAACTCTTAAATACGATGAGTCTATAAAGGAGCAACAATTGTTAAGTAGTCTGTGGTAAAATAAGTCACAATATAAGTGATACAAGCTGCCTATTTAACCAGTATTAAAAGGTTTGATTTAAAATAGTTGCTTGCACAGGAGGTTGAAATTTAATTTGGTTACATCATAGAATTACCTCAGCAGCCCTTAAATAAAGGTCACTGATGGTATTGGGAAGCTATAAATTGCTAATTAATACTTCTATTGAAATTGAGTTCAATGAGTAGAAGCAAGTGCTAAGATTTCAGATTTCTTTGCTTTCTACAGGTAATAAAACTTGAAGGAAATTTCAGTCAGTTTTAGAAAAAGTTATGAGTGCTATTAGATAAAAATGTCTATTACCCTTGCAAGTGCATTCTTTGAATAAAGAACTTAAAATGTGGTACAGGCATGATTGTCTTTTCCCTTAGGAGTTCTGAGTAAATGAAATGAACAGAAGGGCTTTGCTTAAGTAATGAAGGTTGAGAAGACCTGCTGTTTTGGCTATGAATAGACTGGAGGAGAACTGGGCTTTAATGACAGAGTCCTTTAGGTTGTTCTAGAGCAACCGATGCATAGGTACCAAATTCAGATGAAGTTGTTCATATGGGAAAGTCTACTGCAGAGAGATGGGTGCAGCTTGAATCCAACAGATGCTCTGCAAGAGAAAGAGAAAGGTGAGCAATCTTTTCCCGTGCACTTCACTACCTTTGAAAACCTGCTGGAGGGTCAGTTATGGTCAGTTCTGTTTCTATGACACACACAACAACAACAACTTGTGTTAGATAGCGAGCTCTGGTGGGCTCTGGTGGCCTAGTGGTAAGAAGCTGTATTGTAATTCCAAAACAATGAAGTTCAAATCCACCAGCTGCTCTGCAGGTAACATATGGGTATTCTCTCTTGTGATTTATGGTCTCTGAAAACCCACTGCAGGGTCAGCTATGGTTCTGTTCTGACTCACGGACAAATGACAACAACAACAATGATTCAGTTGTGTTATATGAAGTTTTACATGTATTATTTTTAAATTTTGTATCTACGCACTGTTGTAGAGTTCACTCAGCTGCATTTTGATTAGCAGACCAAGAGGTAAGGTACTAACTACATCACCAGAGTTCAGAAGCTCTGAACGCTAAGTAAGGGTAATCTGAGGAACCAATGACTATAGGTAGTTTGCTCAAGCTCAAGTACTAGAATTCAGTTGTGCACTTTGTTCTTTTACTGTTCGATTTAAAGGAACTGAAATATCAGATCATTATAATCGCTAGATAAAAAATCAATAATTCTACAGATCATAAACTAGGACTTACTTGATCTAAATGGAGCCCCAGTGGGGCTCAGCCTGATACATTACATGCTTTACTATACAGCACATAATGCATCAGGTTTCTAAGAGAAACCTTGGAAATTCAAATCCACCATTTTCTTTTGAGAGAAAGATGGCCAGTCTTCTTCATAACAGTTTACAGCCTTAGAAACCTTATGAAAGTTTGCATGATGGTAATGCCTTTGTTTTTATGTATTTCAAGATTTAATTACAAAATAAAATGAACATCAAACTTCATTTTCCTGTGTTAGACAAGTCTGTGAACTTCATGATAAAAACCTCTGATCTGTTAGTAGTATGAAACTAGCACTCAGGTACTCTCACTAGAGAAGGCAAAGTACTCCTCGTTTATAGTCTATTTCAGTAAAATCTTTAAATTTAAAAGCAGTTTAAAATGATTGTAAATCTTACCAAGTACTCACGTCCAAAATTCTATCCATTGTTTATAATATTCATTTAGTTTACTTTACCATCTTATTTGTTGTATCTATTTAGCAGTGAGGTGAGGAATGAAGTGTTCATGAAAGCCAATTGTTTCTGTGACTTAATTTCATTGTTTATCTAGGTTAATGGTTTGATTTTGTATGTGTGCAGCAGGAATAGGATATTAATGCCTCCTTGCCTCATCCTATTGGGCCTCACTTTTCTCTTTCTGATTTTGAGGAATTCTTTGAAGCACAATTTGAAAACTATTCATTTAAATTGTCAAATAAGCTAACTGTCCACCTGACCTGGGTTACATTACAGTAGGCTGAGAAGAAATTATAATAGATATATCAGATAAAAAAAGTATTTATCCACTGTGTGATATTTATTTGGCATTATAAATATAAGTAGTTTATAGTCTAGTTAAGGAATTAAACCATAAGTATTTATAAAATTATTCCAGGTAAGATTAATTTCAAAAGAAGTTACAGATGAGTTCAGAAAAATAAAGAACTAGGAAGCTCAGAAAGTTTATGGAGAAAAAGATAATGAGCATGGTTTTGAAGGACGGTTCAGTTTTCGAAACATCAAAGTGTAGAAGTCTTGAAAGGACCACTTTAATTATTCTTCCAATGTGTGAACTTTTGGCTAGTGCCAAAAGAACTGTGTTTTTACTAAATATAATTATATAGAAAAAAAGTTGCACATACTGTGTTTTAAAATATTCCAAAGACATTTTATTTTTGGATCATCTAGAACAAATTATTTACTTTGAATAAGTGTTTACAAATCATACTGTTTTCCATACAGTAATTTTTCAGATTTTTAAATATGATTACCATTGATTAATGTAATTAATGAATAATAATGTATAATTGGTGTTTTATTGATTATGCAAAGGCATTTGACCATATGGATCATAACAAACCATAGATAACATTGAGAGGAATGGGAATTACAAAACACACAATTATGCTCTTATAAAACTTACATCTAAACCAAGAAGCTGTTGTTCAAATACAGAAAGGAACACTGCATGGCTTAAAATCAGGAAAAGTGTGCACCAGGGTTGTATCCTTTCTCCATACCTATTCAGTCTATGTGCTGAGCAAATCATTTAAGAAGCTGGACTCTATGAAGAAGTATGTGATGTCAGGTTGGAAGGAAAACTCATCAACAACCTGTGTTATGCAGATGACACAACCTTGCTTGCTGAAAGTGAGGACTTGAAACACTGCTGCAGAAGCTCAAATCAACAGCCTTCAATCGCATCTCAACATCAAGAAGTCAAACATACTAACCACTGGTGCAAGCAAGGTTGTGTCATTTGCATAACTCAGACTGTTGATCAGTCTTCCTCCAATCCTGATGCCACATTTCACCTCACCTGCCTCACCAGCCTTCCGGATAATCTGTTCTGTATACAGGTTGAAAAGGTATGGAGACAGGCTACATCCCTGGCATACACCCCAATTTCGAACCATGCAGTGTTTTCTTGCTCTGTTCTGATGACTGTCTCCTGGCCCAAGTATACTGACTGAAGAATTGTAACCTGAGTGTTTTTTTACCTGAATTGTGATCCATGACTTCCCTAATAAATCTCATAATTATGAACATCGTCTGTGAGCTCTGTGTGACCATTGCACTGAATTAGAGACCAAATAGTAACATTATGCTGAGTGAAATATCCCAGTCACAAAAGGACAAATATTACATGATGCCACTGTTGTAGAATGGGGCTGTCCTTGGGTTGGGGAGACACTGAGTAAGATGGGTTCAATAATGTATACTGCACTGAAACAGAGGAGGGAGAGAACCGTTTAAAAGAGAGATGTAACTGGGTATTTCTGTCATCACAGGAGACTAGAGCGAGGGCTGCATGGTGGAGGGGACCTGGGGGAGGGTTTGTAAAACAATGAAAGAATCTTTTCTTTTACTTTTCCATAATTTTTGGACTCATGTACTTATAACTTGTTAGTCAAATTTGTGTCTTCTAGGTTGCAACACCCCCATGATACATCTTCAAGGATATGTACATGTACAGCCAAGCACAATCAATAAGAGTGCATCTGAATTCCAAAATCAGTCTCCATAATAGTCTATGTGTTTCCTACTGCCAAAGGGGCCCTTTAGAGTAGTGAGAGAAGATCTTCACCCTGAAACCCACAGCGTCCCTTTTCAGCAGGAAGTAGCTAAGAGAATACGCCATCCCCTTTTCCTTATGACTCAGGGTGAAGTCTCTCTCAGGGAGGAGTGATAGGGAATGGCAAAGGATACACTGACAAAGAAGATTAATCAGAACTGGCTTTGACAAGCACTGTGGCATTTGGACAAGAACAAACTGGGAGGAGGGTAGAGAGAATAGTGCAACAATGAATGGGTGGAAGCCCAGAATCTCTGTGAATGTTTATGAAAATTAATAAAATATAATTATAGAAAAAAAAAAGACCAAATAGTAATGAGCGTTATAGGAGACATGATTGGAACTGGAATTGAAAAAAACCTTTGGAATGTTAGAATATGATTTGGCTCATGGATTTTGTGTTGTTGCTATTTTTAATGGGGCTTTCCTCCCCTTGTACAGTTAGTTAAGGTCCAACTCTACCAACTCCCAGAAGGACTCACTAGTTTTACGGTGTACCTTAAGAAAATTTGCATATGGAGTAAATCATATAACCATGGAAAGAATAAATAGTATTCCAAATTTATAGCGTTGGGAAGGTTATAAGGCACAATATTTTTAAGACAGATTTACAAATCTAATTTTTGCATTTTAAGAAATTTAGTATCTTCTCATAGTGTATTTGAAATGAATAGCTTTATGTTGTTACAGCATTGACACAGTGGCTCCCCCAATGAACTTAAGCAAAGCAGATATTTTGAGAATGCCTCAATTTCAAGCTAAATTTCATTCAATAGTAGATTGTCTCTGTGATCGAAAGCTGACTTAGTACCTAATAAAAATGACAACAACAACATGTTGTTACATTTTATTATCAAGTGTCTTCTCTATAGATAAAGCTTACTCTCACTGCAATTGAGTTAGGACTGACTCATAACTGACTCCGCAGCAGGTTTTCAGAGGCAGTAAATCACATGGAAGGAGACTGTCCATTTTATTCCTGTAGAGCAGCTTCTAGATTGAAACTACTTGTTTTCAGGTTGTCAGCACAACTCGCTCCCCATGAAGCTATCATGTAACTAATAATTCACTAGTACTTATAATTTTTATATGATTTAGACATCATATATGGAAGATTCAGAAATATAATTTTTGTTGATGTTAAATACCTTCAAGTCTGCTGTAACTCATTGTGACCCTATTCTTCCTCTACATATGAGCTCTAGTGATGTAGTCCTTAGGGAGTTGAGGGGCTAACCAAAGGGCTAACCCCCTTTGGTGGTTTTAATCACCAGCAGCACTTTTATATAAGTTTTCTTCTGTCAGAGGAATTCAAGTTATTTCAGGATGTTTCATACTCATCTATTTAACTGCTTAGTCATTTCTTTGCATATTGTGGCATATTTTGGTGAGTATCTCCAAGGATAAATTCTTCGTGGCAGAATACTCCACTATAAATTACAAATGTATTTTTTATTTAATCTTTTTAATTTTTGTCAGTCTTCATTTCATCTGGAATTTATTTTTTGTTTGTGCTTGGTTTTGGTTTATTAATTTTAATGAAATTTTACAGAGACTTAGGGTTTCCATTCATTCATTGTTGCAATTTTCTACCTGCCCACCCTTCCCTGCAATTCGCTCCTCTTTGAAAAGTAAAAGAAGAAAATTCTTTCATTGTTATATAATCCCTCCCCCGAAGTGCACTGATATGATAATGCCTAACCATATATCCCTTTTAAACAGTTCTGTCAGTTCCGTTTTACAACAGTGGCACTATACAGTATTTGTCTTTTTGTGACTGAGTTATTTCATTCAGCATAATGTCCTCCAGGGTCACCCATTTTGTTTAATATTGTATGAGTTCCTCGTTTTTCAGTGCAGCATACTATTCCATTGTGTGCATATAACACAGCTTCTCTATCCATTTGTTTATTGATGGGCATTTGAGTTATTTCCAACTTTTAGCTATTGTGAACAGAGCCGTGATAAACATGGATGTGTGTACATCTGCTTGGGTGGTGGTTATGGTTTCTTTAGGGTATATTCCCAATAGTAGAACTGCTGAGTCAAATGCTATTTCTATTTGCAACTTTTTGAGAAAGCACCATACTCTGTTCCACAGTGGTTGCACCATTTCACACTTCCACCAATAGTGAATAAGTGTTCCAGTTTGTCCACAACCTAGCCAGCGTTTGTTGCTTGATGTTCTGTTAATCTGACAGGGTGAGATGCTATCTCATAGTTGTTTTGATTTGCATCTCTCTTAGAGCTAGGGATATTGAACATTTCTTCATGTGTTTGTTGGCCATCTGAATGTCTTTTTTGGTGAAGTGTCTGTTCATATTTTGTGCCCATTTTCCAATTAGGTTGATTATCTTGTTGTGGTGCTTGAGGATTTTATAAATTCTAGATATAAGTCCCTTATTTGACATGTCATTACTAAATAAGTTTTCCCAGTCTGTGGCTTCCCTTTTTACCCTGATGGAGAAGTTTTCGGATGTGCATAGGGATTTGATTCTTAGAAGGTCCCATTCATCTATTTTATCCTCTCCTGGTTGTAGATTTTTCACGATGTTTGGAAGACTGTTTATATTGTGGATTAGGATTTCAAATTGGCAAAGAGGAGGCAAAATTTTCTCTATCTGATATGATGGTATACTTAGAAAACCCTAAAGAATCATTAAGAAAACTGCTGGACATAGTTGACTAATTCAGCAAAGTGGCAGGATACAAGATCAACATACAAAAATAAATTGGATTTCTCTACAGTGACAAAGAGAATACAGAACAGGAGCTAAGAAAAACAATACCTTTTACAATAGCTAATCACAAAATTAAGCACTTGGAAGTAAATCTGACCAGAAGCACAATGGATCTATTCAAAGAAAATTACAAAACATTACTATAAGAAACAAAAAGAGACCTAGAGAAGTGGAAGAATATCTCTTGCTCATGGATAGAAAGACTCAATATTGTGAAAATGACAATACTACCAAAGGCAATTTACATGTTCAATGCAATCTCAATACAAATACCAATTCCATTCTTCAATGAGATGGCAAAGGCAATCTTCAATTTCATTTGGAATGGAAAGAGGCCCTGAATAAACAAAGCATTCCTTAAAAAGAGAAACAAGGTAGGAGGTATCTCAGTCCCTAATTTCAAATCCTACTGCACTGCTGTGGTGGTTAAGACAGCATGGTGCTGGTACAATGGGAGACACATAGATCAATGGAATAGAATTGCGAATCCAGAAATCAGCCCATCATCCTACGGTCAACTGATTTTTAACAAGGAGATGAAACCAGTCAAGTGGGGAAATGACAGCCTTTTTAACAAATGGCGTTGGCAAAATTGGAAAACTACCTGCAGAAAACTCAAGCAAGATCCACATCTCACTCCATACACAAAGACCAACTCAAAGTGGATCATGGACCTAGGACTAAACCAAGGACTCTAAACTTCATTAAAGAAAAGCTTGGAATTTATTTTGATGAATGGAATAAATATATAAAAGAGATTTATTTTTTCCAAATGGTAAATAGTTTTGTTTCTTTCCGATTATTAAAAATTACCCTATTTATAAGTATATTTTCCAATAATATTTATTCTGTTCAATATTTATTGAATTCAATTGATATCTCTATAATTCCCTATTAGCTAAAAGATTTTCATTACTATCCCAACAAAATATATTTTAGTATCTGGCAAAAGTGGTTACCCTTATTTACTACCTAGTGAAGATTTTTCTGGGTAATTTCTTATTTTTATAAAATTAATTTTAATACTATTTTAAAGTTTCAAAAATAATCCCATTAGTATGCATTAGCTTTTAATAGCTTGAGTGTATTATTTAAAATTTAAAATATTTTTTATTATTTTGGAGGTTGTCTTTTAATATGACTTTTCTAGCACGAATGACTGAGTATGTGAATGGATTGGATTATATGAATGGGGTGTATTGCCCTATCCACAAGGGTACTGACTAAAGGGGATTGGACAGTGCCAACAATCTACAAAGGAATTGGCTAGTCTCGCCAATAAATTAAACAGTTCTAAATGCAGAGATGGATCTTTCCCAACCAGTAGAGGAAAAAAAACTCCCCCAAACCAGTGAAATGTTGTACATGCTTGGACATAGCAGTAGCCATGACTAAAATGACAATATGACATGAAATGAGATCTTATTGGTGGTGGTGGAGCAATATTGGCAGGATTGAGAACTTTGTTGGACATTTGGGGTGGGGTGGGGGGAACAGCCAAAATTCGGCAGGACTCAGAACTTGGGAACAGTTAGGGCAATGAGGCTGAGGTGTCTGTGTGCACATTTCTGGCTCTGTCTTGACTATATTCTTTTATTAACGTGAATTATAAACTTTTAACTCCCTCAATATGGTTCTGTGTGGTCTGTGAGCTATCACATTGGATTTTGGACTCAGCAAGCAATAAGACTAGTGTTTAGATAAGTAGAAAGAGGCATGGGAGTGTGGGGGACATATCTGACCTTATGGGAGTTGAGCTTGGGTTATTGATGCTGTGGATAAGTACAGTTTACCCCTGTGAAGTTGGTAAAAGTCAGAGTTGGTGTTCCCCACATGGCCCTTTGCTCTTTTTAGAATTTCAATAGATTTTGAAATATTTTGTATGTTCTTCACATTAAAAGTGCTTATTATATACATTTCATCTTTAATTTTAAATGAGATATTTTCTTCTATTATCTTTTTAGCTGATTGTAAATAAACATAGGGAAACAATTTTTGAGTGATAATCTTAACCACTTTACTGAATCTTATTGTGACTTCTTACAGTATATTGACTTTTGAGATTTTCTAGGTATATAGAATTTCATCTGCAAATCAGGGTAATTTTACCTTTCTGTTTCTAAAATATGTATCTTATTTTTTTCCTCTTATTTAATTTCCACTGTTTGGCACTTGCAAATAAACGTGAAATAATAATGTTGATTGTAAGCACTATTCTCTTTTGAAAATCAGTTTTTCAAGTATAGTTATTGAGATCGATATACTTTTCTTTCTTATCTTTGGCTTGTCAATTTTGTTATTAGGTACCATGGAGTCAGCTACAACTCATGACTTTCCTGTGTAGAAAAGAATGACATTTTGCTGAATCATGGAGTTCTTATTGTTAGGTGTCATTGAGTTGAGTGTGACTCATTGTGATCGTAGGGACACTAAATCTGAACCCTGTCCTATACTTTGCTATCCTCACCACCTCTAATATACTTGGATTCACAGCTGAGTGTGAATTGGAGGTTTTCTTCTACTTCATCTCATTGGAGGTTTTTCTCTACTTCACTGAACCTCCACCCTTCCAAGCGTAAGTCCCTTTCCAAGGAATAATAGTTCCTCTTGCCCAAAATATGTGAGAAGAAATTTTGTCATCCTTGCCTACAAGGAGCACTCTGGCTCCACTTTCTCTAAAGACATATCTTAATTCTTTTTTACTGTCCATGGATATTCAGCACTCTTCTCCACCAACACATCTCAAAAATATTTGGGGTGTTTTTTTGTTTTGTTTTGTGTTTTGTTTTTTATTGTTCTTATTGATTGTCCAGCTCTCAAATACATAGCAAGTGATTGAAAAGATCATGGTCTGAAATAGCCACACCATAGTCTTTAAGCTGACATCATTGCTCCTTAGTATTTTGGAGAGGTCCTTGATTGCAGGGTTTCCCAATGCAATATGTCTTTTGGTTTCTTGACTGCTAGTACCAAGAGTGTTGATTGTGGATCTAAGTAAGAAATGAAATCATTGACAACTCCAACATTTTCTCCATCTACCATCATGCTGCCTTATTGAAACAGTAGTGAGGGGGTTTTTTTTGCCTTTAAAAAAATTTTTTTTGTACTAGTTTATTTATAAAATTCAAATACATTGTTTTCAAAAACAAATTCTTTCAATTTCCCTCAGCTCCCCACCCAACAAATTGTACAATCCCATGATTAATCTCCCCTCTCCCCTCGGACATCCTCATCCCTCTTCCCTCACCCTTCTTAGATCTTTATATTCGTTCTACAATAATGGTTTTATACAATATTTATCTTTGTGGGATCGAGTTTGTTCACTCAGCATAATTCTTTCCAGTCCCATCCAAGTTAGATAACAATTTACAAAATCATTGCTGCATAGTGTTCCATTGTGTGAAAGTACCATAATTTCTCAATCTTTTTGCTTGTGGTAGGACATTTGGGCTGTTTCCATGTTCTTGCAATGGTGAGTGATGCTGCTATGAAAATTGGTGTACAAATTTCAGTTTGTACCTCAGTTCTCATTTTCTCAGGATATATTCCAAGTAGTGGAATAGCTGAGTTATATGGAATTTCTATGTTCAGCTTTTTGAGGAAGCACCATACTGCCTTCCAGAATGGTTGTACCATTTTACAATCCCACCAACAATGTATAAGAGTTCCTTTCTCACCACATCCTCTCCACCATTTATTACTTGCTGCCCTGTTAAACTTTGCCACTCTTACTGGAGTGAGATGGTACCTCACTGTGGTTTTGATTTGCATCTCTCTTATTGCCAGTGATTTGGAGCATTTCTTTATGTGTCTGTTTGCCATTCGCATATCTTCCTTTGTGAAAATTCTTCCCATGTCTTTCACCCATTTTGTAATTGGATTATCAGTCTTTTTCTTGTGGAGGCCCGGAAGTATTCTGTGAACTTTTGTTATAAGACGCTTGTATGAAATGGTATTATCAAATGTGTATTCCCAGTCTGTAGGTTTTTTTTCCACCCTGTTGGGAAAAGTTTTTGATGCACACATGGATTTAATCTTTAGAAGGTCCCATACATCTATTTTATCATCTTCACATTGTGCATCTGCTTGTATTAAGCAGTCTCTGTATACCTTGGAGTAGCACTTCTAAGCTTGATACCAGTTTGAGTTTGTCTCTTATGAATGTTATTGTTTTGAGCATTACTGCCAGGTTTCTCATCGACCTTGAGTTGATTTTTGTGTATGGTGTGAGGTGTGGATCCTGTTTCAACTTTCTGCAGGTGGAAGTCCAGTTTTGCCAGTACCATTTGTTGAAGAAGTTATAATTTTCCGGTTTAATAGCCTTGATTTCCTTATCTGTTGACCAGCTGGGTCTATTTCTGGGTTCTTAATTCTGTTCCATTGATCTATGTGCTTGTCAATGGACCAGTACCATGCTGTTTTGGTTACTACCACTCTGTAGTAGGTTTTGAGATCAAAAAGTGCTATGTCTCCAACCTCATTTTTGTTTTTAAGAAGTATTTTGCTCATTCGGGGTCTCTTGCCTCTCCATATAAATTTTATAATTTCCTTTTCAATCTCCTTGAAAAATGTATTTGGTATTTGGATTGGGATTGCATTGAACACATAGATTGCTTTTGTTAGTATTGTCATTTTCATAATATTGAGTCCATGAATGGGGCACATTTTTCCATTTCTTTTGGTCTTTTATTGTGTCTTGCAGAAATGCTCTGTAGTTTTCTTTATATAGGCCTTTTGTATCTCTGGTTAGGTTTACTCCCAAGTATCTAAATTTGTGGTTGGTTATTGTAAATGGCATTGCGTTCTTGATTTCCTTCTCTAAGTTCTCTTTGTTACTGTAGAGGAATCCTATTGATTTTTTTATATTGATCTTATATCCTGACATTCTACTACACTGACCTATTAACTCTAACAAATTTTTGGTTGAGTCTTTGGGGTTTTCTATGTACACTATTATATCATCTACATATAGCAACAGTTTAAGCAGCTCTTTGCCAATCTGGATGCATTTTATTTTCTTCTGTTTTCCTATTGCCCTAGCAAGCACTTTCAATACAATATTTGAAAAGAAGTGGTGACAGTGGGCATTCTTGTCTGATCCCTCCTTGCAAGGAAAATGTTTTTAGTCTTTCTCCATTGATAATGATGTTGTCTTTTGATTTTGCATATATACTTTTCACTATGTTGAGGAAATTCCCTTCTTTTCCAATTTTGCTGGATGTCTTTATCAGGAAGGGGTGTTGGATTTTTTTGTGCATCAATTGCTAAGACAATATGGTTCTTGTTACTTATTTTATTAACATAGTGAATTACGTTGATTGTTTTTCTTATGTTGAACCATCCTTGCACACCTGTTACGAATCCCACTTGGTTATGGAATTATTATTGTGTTGTTGTTTTTTTTAATGTGCTTTTGGATTCTATTGGCTAGGATTTTGTTAAGGATTTTTGCATCTATATTCATGAGAGGTATTGGTCTGTAGTTTTCTTTCTTGGTAATATCTTTGCCTGGCTTTGGTATTAGGGTTATGCTTGCTTCATAGAATGTCTCTGGAAGTGTTCCTTTTTTCCAGTTTTTTGAAACTGGAAACAATTTAAGTAGAATGGGTACTAAATCCTCTCTGAATGTTTGGTAGAATTCAGCTTTGAATTCATCTGGTCCAGGACTTTCCTTATGGGGAAGTCTTTTTATGACCTTTTCAATTTCTTCTCTTTGATGGGTCTGTTGAAGTGCTCTGTATCTGTCCTTGTCAATTTGGGCAGGGGATGCATTTCAAGAAATTTGTCCATTTCCTCTAGGTTTTCAAATTTATCAGAGTATAGCTTTTGGTAGTATTCTGATATTATTGATTTAATTTCCTGTGGTTCTGTTGTGATGTCACCTCTGTCATTTTTTAATCAAGTTATCTATGTCTTTTCTTTTTTCTCTTTTGTTAAATTTGCCAGTGGTTTGTCAATTGTATTGACCCTTTTGAAAAACCCACTCTTGATCTTATTGATGGTTTTAACTCTTTTTCTGTTTTCTGTCTCATTGATTTCAGCTTTTGTCCTTTTAATTTCTTTTCTTCTTGAGGTTGTAGGATTAGATTGTTGATCTTTTTCTATTTGCTGAAGATCTTGAGCTGTTAGGTCATTTCTTCTTCTTCTTTCTTCCTTTTTTATATGTGTGCCTATTGCTATGAACTGCCCTCAGAGGAGTGCCTTAGCTGTGTCCCAGAGTTTTTAGTAAGTGGTATTTTTATTATAATTTGTTTCAAGGAACTTTTTTTATTTCATTTATAACCCAATTGTGTTCTAGCAGAGAGTTATTTAGTTTCCACATGGGTGGTTTTGTAAGCTATACTCTTCTGTGCTTAATTTCTAGTTTTATGGCATTGTGATCTGAGAAAATACTTTGTATTATTTCAATGTGTTTGATTTTGTTGAGGCTTGCTTTGTGTCCTAATATATGATCAATTCTGGAGAATTGATCATTCTGGAGAATGTACCATGTGCAATTGAGAAGAAAGTGAATTGAGTTTTAGTTAGGTGCAGTACTCTGAATACATCTACAAGTTCAAGTTGGCTGATTGTATAGTTTAGATCTTCTGCATCTTTGTTGAGTTTCTTTTGAGTTGACCTATCCTTTAGGGATGTGTTGAAATCTCCTACCACTATTGTGCTATTTCTCTCTTTAATTTGGTTAACCATTGTTTTATGTATTTTGCAGGTGTATCATTTGGTGCATAAATGTTGGCCAAGGTTATGTCTTCTTGATCTACTGTGTATTTAATCAGTATATAATGCCTTTCTTTATCTTTGATGGTGGTTTTCATTCTGAAATCGGTTTTATCAGAAATTAGTATTGCCCTCTTGCTTTTTTTGAGGTTGTCATTTGCTTGGTATATTTTTTTCCCCCATCCTTTGATTTTGAGTCTGTTGTTCTTTTCCTTTTTTAGATGTGTTTCTTGTAGGCAACATATTGATGGGCTTTGTTCTTTTATCTATTCTGTTACTCTTTTTCTCTTAATTGGTGCATTTAGTCCATTCACATGAAGTGTGATTATTGTAAGGCCAAGTTTTAGTTTTAACATTTTGCAGTGTTTCTTTTTCTGTCTTTTCTGGTTACTATGGCCCCTTAACTTTCCTTTGGCATCTCTGTGTGTCGGACTTCATTTAAAATTTCTTTGGTCTTGTTTACACAAATTCCTTAAGGTCCTTCTACTCTGCAAAGAATCCAATTTCCCCTTCATATTTGATAGAGAGCTTTGCTGGATATAGGATCCTTGGCTGGCAATTGTTATCTTTCAAATTTCTGTATATGGCATCCAATTGCCTTTTAGTTCTCATTGTTTTCACTGAGAAATCAGAAGTTAATCTAATTGTTTTATCTTTTTAGGTAAATCTTTGTTTTTCTCATGCTGCTTTTAGAATTTTATTCTTATCTTTTAATCTGGAGAATTTGACTATGATAGTGGTGTTTTTCTTTTTGGGTCTAGTCTATTTGGTTCTCTGTACTTCTTGAATGTGGATTTCCCCATTCTTCAAAATAGTGGGAAAGTTTTCTTCTAGTACTTCATCCACAATCTTCTCAGTGATTTCTCTGTCATTCCAGTGTTCTGGAGTTCCAGTCATACATATGTTATTCCATTTGTTGTCATCCCACATAATTCTAATGTTTTCTTCATTTTCTTTATGTCTCATCTTTGATTTTTCTTCAAGTATGTTTCTAGTGAGGATCTTGTCTTTCAGCTCACTGACCCCCTGTTGCGTCTCTTCAGTTCTACTTTTTTGCCCTACAGCGTGTTAGACACTTCTGTCATTTCTGTCTTAATATTCTGGATTGCATTTTCATGATTTCTGTTATTCCCAGTACTGTGTTTCATACTGAAATCTGTAATCTTTCATCTTCTGCTGTAGGATTTTTGATGGCAAACTGTAAGGAAAAAAGGTTTTTAATAAAGTCATTTTAAAGGGCATGAAGTCAGGCTCATATGTTAGGAAATTAAAAGGGAATGTTTTATTTTAAGAATATTATCTAAGGTGAAAATAGATCTACAGGTATAGTGTGTTAAATGCTGCACTGTTAACCAAAAGGTCAGTGGTTCAAATCCACCAGCTTTCCCATGGAAGATAGATGATAGTTTTTTCTCATAAGGACTTATAGCTTTAGAAACCTGATGAGAATTGTAATGAATTGAAATTCACCTGACAACAATGGGTTATACAAGGTTAAACAGAAGAAGCATTCTTAGTATTTTAAATATTAAGCATTTGTAGAAACTCCATTTGTGAGCGTTATTATCTTTTTAGCTATCTTAAGAGGCATCATAACAAAATTCAAGCCAATTATTAATTTATCTTTTCTAAGCATTTTATACTACTATTTAAGGAATAATAGTATATACTTTCTTATTTGAGTCAGCTTGCAAACTAATTGCGCGTTTTTAATTTCTCTGATGTGGTCTTGACATTTTGCAATTTAAATAGTACTTTGTATAATCAGGATGTGCACACCATAAAACATAATCAAACAATCCTTATATCTAACTTGTTTATTGTGGAAAGAGATTTTACTTTTCTTGTCATTATCTTCTTTCTTTCAAGTAAGATATCAAAAGGATTTTATACAAATAAGAAAGCAAATTTGGGTCAAATATCACATAACAAGAATGAAAATAATGCCAAATAATATATTATTCAGTTTAAAAAAAATCTTTCACATGTCTGAATACCTTATCAGACTAACCTATTTTTTCAAACAGCTTTTTTTGAGCTATAAACTAATGTATGTTCATTTTGATGCAGAGATTTATTAGAATAACAAATCTCAAGACTTTTGAATTGAAACAGAATAAATTTTTTATCAGCATTCTTTTCACTGTTCTTTTAGTAAACAAAGTTAAGTGAAATAGTATGATATTTCAAAGTATTTTTTTAAAAACACATCAAAGTAGTTACCTATTTCATAGCACTCGAAGAAAAGTGACATAGTCTTGCCTTTCATCTAATTTTAGTTTGTCAAACTCTGTTGTTATGTTTCCTAATTTTGTCTAGTCAGATGACTGCACCATCAGAAAAGAATATTTGAATATATAAGTTGTCTACGACATGTTGGGCATATTATTTGAAGATTTTCTCTTATACTTCTTCCCTGGCTCTAAACAACAACTTTTCATTCCAGAAATATGTCTTGCATCCTTTTCTACATTGTGAATTCCTGGGGAATCTGTACTTGATAATATTTTTGGTCTTAGTATTAAAAATATATGTTTATAAAAACAGTTATATAAAAACATTGTTTTAAGACCACATTATGCTCCTGAATTACTGATTTCCTCCTCTTCCAACCCAGTGTTTCAGTAGTAGTAAAGACAAAACATTCGATGAAATATATAGACATTAATGTAAAACTTTTGATGACCAGGTAATTAATTGCTCATCACTTTTAAGTAGATATTTACTCTCACTGAATTCTCAAGCCCAACTTTTTTTCTTTCTTTTTTTTTTATTTAGTTTGTTTATTTTTCATTTCAATGAACATCTACAGAAATTTTGGAATTCCATTCATTCATTGTTGCACCCTTCTCTCCGCACAAACCCCTACCCCCGCCCCCGTTTGCTCCTCTCCTTGAAAAGCAAAAGAAAAACTCCCTCATTGGTACACAATCCCCCCCGTACCTCTCCAAATCCCACCCCCTACCCCCAAATATAATCCACTCTGCAACCTTCATTGTGTACTCCTACGATAAAAATAATGCCTTAAAATATAATACTTTTAGACTATTCTCTCCCCCATAGACATCAGTGCCGTAAACATATTTCATCCAGTTTTTCTCAGTCTTACCCCACCCCAATGCCAGCCTCATTCAAGCCCAACTTTTGTCAAAGCTTTTCCTGTCAGAATTTTATTCGGCTATATCCCCTCATAGCTGACTCTCTGGTGGAGTTTGTGAAAACTGCATAGGAGATTGTTTCTCTTTCTCCTTCAGAGCTACTGACAGAGAAGAACTAGCTTTGGGTTTAGCAGGACAGCTCCTATAGACTAGGATACCATATGGCTCTCTCCATTGTACAGTACATTTTGGTCATGGTAATCCCAAATGGTGATTGAAGTATGGGAATCTATGCATAGGTCAGAACAATATGTAGTACTTAAAGATCTGTATCGATAATCATATCCTATGTAGGGTAAATGTAAGCCATATTTTAAATATGATAATATGAAAGCAGATGAAAAAACATTCCTAACACTCATCAGTTACAAGAAATGAATCATTTCTGAATATGCTTTCAAGAAAAAAAAATGCCCGTATAAGTTCTTATCATGTACCTTCTTGTATCTCCTTTCTTTGGAATATTGAATTAATATTTTCTATTAAAATTCTATTTATGTTTAGACGCAGTTTAACTTTGCTGCTAATGTTAATTTTATTTTGCATTTGATTCAGATTGCATGAATAGATGGTTATTTAAAGACAGTTTGAAGATTGGATAATATTTTAAATGATAACAACAGCAATCTATCAACACTGTCTATACTTTAATGCATGACGACAGGAAGAATATTTCACTTGTGTCTTTATATAACCTTCTGAAATATCAGAATTGTTGTTCATGTATTGTAAATTGTCTTGATCCACATGAGATATTAGAAATGCTCACTAATGTGACCAGTGCATCTGTTTATTTAATAAAACAAATAATAAAAAAAAGTTCTGCCACATGTAGATTGTATTATATACTAATATGCTTGCTGTGCAAATGGAACAAGAGAAATTTTTTAAATAAATAGATCTTATATATTTATAATAGTCTGATTAATAGATGATAGGCCTCTGAAAGTCCAACACATGTTCTTGGTTTAAAAGAAGCAAAAAAAGCTCTTTGATTATTCCAGACATAGATTCTCTAGTTGTTGTCTTGTGCTACTGAGTTAACTATGACTCATAATAACCCTATGAAAACACCACTGAACCCGCCCCTATCCTGAACCAATCTTACCATCTCTGAAATACCCACCATCATTGCCACCATCACTGTGTCAATCCATCTCCTTCAGTGTCTTTCTTTCCTATGTGAACCTTCTATCCCTCCAAATTTGATGTCCTTCTCCAAGGACTGGTCCCTTCTAGCAACATGTCCCAAAGTATGTGAGAAGAAATTTCAAAATCCTTGCCTCCAAGGAGCAACAAACTTTCACCATCTCTAGGACAGACCTGTTTGTTCTCTTGGCAGTCCATGGTATGTTGAAGAATTTTCTCCAGCACCACAACTCAAAGACATCAGTTCCTCTGTCATCCTTAGTCATTGTTCAGCTTTCAGATCCATAGCAAGTAATTGAGAAGACCATGGCCTCAATTAGGTACAATTTAGTCTCTAGACTGACATTGTTGCTCTTCAGCATGCTAAAGAGGTACCTGGCAGCAGACTTTCCTAAAGCAACTAATTTTGTTCTTTCTTGACTGCTGGTGCCAAGAATGTTGACTGTGGATTTAAGCAAGATGAAATTATCAACAACCTCAATTTTTATCAATCTATCATTATGCTGCCAATTGGCCTTGTGGTAAGAATTTTTGTTTTCTTGATGTTGTAATAAAATCCATATTGAAAACTTCAGTCTTTAATCTTTAATAGCAAACACTTCAAGTCCTCCTTAATTTCAGCAAGCAATGTGTTTCAGCTGCACATTGCAGGTTATTGATGAGTCTTCCTTCTGTCCTGATGCTACATTTTTCTTCAGAAAGTTCAGCTTCTCAGATGATCGGTTTTGTATATAGATTGAAAAGATAGGGAGAAAGGATATATCCCTGATGGACTCCTTTCTTGATTTTGAACCATGCAATGTTTCTTTGTTCTATTTGTATGGCAACCTCCTGATTTAGGTATTGTTGTTGTTGCTATTGTTATGTGCCATCGAGTCATCCATGACTTATAACGACCCTATGTACAACAGCCCTAAACCATGCCCTACTCTGTGCCACTCT
>NW_006399757.1:8155192-8163560 GCF_000299155.1 Elephantulus edwardii | reverse complement strand
ATTTCTCCCTGGGAGTCCTTGAATTCCTGTTTTTGAACCTCGATCTTCACTGAGGGCCAGTCATCAACTGTTTAAGTGTTCAATTATCAATAAGCCGAAGTCTGTGGAAGGCCATAATGGCCCTGCTTTAAGTGGTTCACTGCTCCGGCAGCTCACCACGCTGTCTCTGCCTCTGCCACCATCTTGGATCTCCTACAGCCTCTTCTAAATCCAGTCTGCACATTTGGCAATTCTCTCTTGACGTGTTGTTCCAGCAATTTTTGGATAATTTTTAGCAGAATATTGCTTCATGTAATATTAATGATATTGTTCGACAATTTTCAAACTCTGTCAGGTCACTTTTTTATGGATTGAAAACAAATATGGATCTCTTCCAGTCAGTTTGCCACCTGGTTGTCCTCCAGATTTCTTGGCACAACTTGGTGATCCCATCCATGGCAGTGTCTGTTTGTTGAAATATTTTTATTAATATGCCATCAGTTTCTGAGGACTTGTTTTATGCCAATTCTTTCTGAGCAGCTTGAACTTTCTTTATTGTCACAGGCTTTTGCTCATATGTTATTTCATTAAATTCTTCAATGTCAGCCAATTCCTTTTGGTATAGTGACTCTTCATACTCCTTCAATCTTTTTTTAATGCTTCCTGGATAATTTAATATTCTGTCCAAAGCATCCTTAAGTATTGCAACTTGATGTGTGAATTTGTTATTCAGTTTCTTTAGCTTAAGAAATGCCGAGTAAGTTCAGCCCTTTAGATATTGACTCCAGCTTTTTGCACATTTCATTATAATACTTTTCTCGCCTGTGTTTATGTTTCTCATAAAAAGTATTTGCAATGAACAAATCATTTATTGTACAGAATTCTATAGACCTAAGCCATCATATTAAGGGCTGGATAGGGGGAAAGAGGTGTTGAGTGGTGTAGGTGGGAGTGGAAGGGGATGCTGGTGGAGTAGGGAAAGGGGTAGGTGAAGACAAACGTTCCAAGGGCAGGGAGCAACATTTAATCCGCTGGTTGCTTCTGTAATTGGGGAAATGTCTTTCATCTGCTGTTTTCTGTAAAATGCTTGTATGTCAGATACTGTTTTAAATCTGAGTACTTAAATTCTGACAGACTAGAAAGAAGGGTTGGCCATCCACTTCCGAAATAACAGGGCTTCTAAAACCCTATATACAGTAGAGCACACTTAGACTTGCAGATATGGCAACTGAGGCTGAGCCTTCAAATATGGAAACACAAAGGAGGAGGAATAACTGTAAACAAACACTATTGATTGGAACATGGAATGTGAGAAGCATGAAGGTAGGAAATCTGGACGTTGTTAAGAAAGAAATGAAATACATAAATATTGGCATGCAATATTTGCAAAATGAGATGGACTGGCATGGGGCATTTTGAGTCAGTGGATCATATGATCTACTATGCTGGAGATGAAAAGGTGAGGAAAAATGGAGCCACTTTCATACTTGAAAACATCATTTCTGGATCCATCTTGAAATACAGTGTTGTGAGTAACAGAATTATACCTATATGCATACAAGGAAGCCCAATGAATAACACTATCATTCAAATATATGCACCAACAACTAGAGTCAAAGTGGAGGAAATAAAAGATGTCCAACTTTCACAGTAAGAAATCGATCAAACATGCAATCAAGATGCATTAATAATAATGGGAGACTAGAATGCAAAAGTTGGGAACAGAGAAAAAGGATCAGTAGTTGGAAAACATCAACTTGATGACAAATGAAGCTGGAGATAGAGTGATAAAATTCTGTACAATCAACAATGGACTACAAATAAAAAATATAAAGCAATAGGTCCACCTATCCTCCCTAGGAAGTTCTACTGATATGGTCTCTAGGGAGTCATGCTGTTAAACCCTAAACCCATACCTCTCTGGATGTGGTGATCTACCAACCAGCTGCTCTGCAGCAAAAGGATGGACAACCTTCTCCAGCACAGTCCACATGTATGCAAGATACTGCTGAAAATGATTAAAAAATGACTGGAACAGCACATCAACAGAAAACTGCCAGATGTACAGGTTGGCTTTAGAAGAGGACATGGCACTATGGACACTATAGCCAATGTTAGATGGATCTTAGCTGAAAGCAGAGAGTACCAGAGGAATGGCTGTGTTTCACTGACTGACTATGCAAAGGCATTTGACTGTGTGGTCCACAACAAACTGTGGCTAACTCAGAAAAATGGGAGTCCCATAACACTTGATTGTGTTTAAGCAAAATCTTTATTTGGACCAGGAGGCAGTCGTCAGAACAGAGCAAGGAAATATTTTGTGGTTGAAAATCAGGAAAGGTGTACACTAGGGATGTATCCTATCTCCATACCTTTTTAATCTATGCAGAACATAGACAATGCAGGTGACTCAATTACTGGGATAATTGTCTCAAGATAGAGCAAGGTTCAGAGCTGTTGTTCATCGGGTCACTATGAACTGGAATTGGCTCAATGGCACATAACAACAACAAGAGGGTCAGTTATGAGTCAGTTACAACTTGACATCAGTGATATTAGTGAGTAGGTGTGTTACTGAGTTGGTCTCTGGAGTCATATCATGAGTTGTAGTGCAGAATTTTTTTTGGATGAAAAGTATTAAATATATACACATTTTTATCCTCTAGGATATGGCTTTCACTGATGACACAAGCCATTATAGCCTACTTTATAATATTCTGAGTTATAGTTTAGAAAATCCCTTTTCAGCAATTTTTGTTATTATTTTATACCATCAAGTGGAACTGACTCTTGGCTGATCTGGTGGGTTTTCAGAGGCAGTGAATCACTCAGGAGGAGACTGCCCATCCTTCTCTGCAGAGCAACTGGTGTGTTCAAATCTTGTTTTTCTGTTTTTTATAGTTTCTTACACTTTGTTTATGCATATTAATTATAGATAGCTAACTGGTAATTTTTCTCAGAATAATGTGTCAAACAAGAGGCCTGACTTAAGGACTGACTCATAACTGATCTTCTGGGGGGGTTTCAGAGGCAGTTAATAGTCTAGGAGGAGAGTGCCCATCCTTCTCTCAGAAAGCAGCTGGTGGATTCTAACCATGTTCCTTTGGGACTGCAGCACAGTTTCTTACCACTAGTCTACCAGAGCTCTCTTTTGAGGAATAAAAACCTTTTATTCTGTTAGATGGAGTAACTTAATTTTTGCTCTAGTCTTTCTCTGTTAATTGGAAACCACTGGATTCTAGGTCTTTCATGCTTGTGAATTAAACGTCAACTTACTAGTTCCTCCTTACTCTTTTATATTCACCTCCCCCACTCCACTTGTTTTAAGTGATGGAAGAAGTTTTGTACTCTGTATTTTGCAGCATATATGTAACACTCCACTTTTTTTTTGACAAGTTGTGTAAATACTACACCTGACTTGCCAAATAGGCTATGGTATAAAGACAAGTTTTAGTAAAAAGTCTCCTAGTTATTTCCATGGGTTCAGAGGTACATAAGCTCTGGTAGCTTAGTGGTAAGAAACTGTGCTGCAATCCCAAAGGAACATGGTTAGAATCCATCAGCTGCTTTATGAGAGAAGGATAGTCCTCCTAGACTATTAACTGCCTTTGAAACCCTCCCAGAAGATCAGTTATGAGTCAGTTCTTAAGTCATGCCTCTTGTTTGACACTTATTACTCTGAGAAAAATTACCAGTTAGTTATCTATAATTAATATTCATAAACAAAGTGTAAGAAACTATGAAAGCTAGAGTCTTAGTTATTTCATGCTGCTATAACAGAAATATTACTGGTGGATGGCTTTAAAAGGTATTTTCTTATATTCAAGAAAGCTGTATTCAAACTCAACTCTTTGCTATTGAGTCAAAACTGACTCATAGCTGACTTTCCAGTGGGTTTTCAGAGCCTGCGAAATGGAAGTTGATTGCCTGTATTTATTTCTACTGTGAAGCTGCTAATGGATTTGAGCAGCCTGCCTTTGGATTAACAGGGCAACTCTTTACTGGAGCTTTCTTATAGGAAGCTAGAAATCTGAAGTCAGGGTGCTACCTCTAAGAGGTGACTCTATCTAAGGGAAGATTCTTATCTCTGAGCTTCTGCTCCTAGGTGGTCTCCATGTGACTTTGACATCTCTGTAACCTCATCTCTACTTGGTGGCTTGCATTTTATCTCTTCTATATGTCAAAAAAGACTGTCTCCTCATACACCTTACACAAATCTTATCTCATTAAGACCAATTCTAAGATGGGATTATACTACAAGAAAAGAAAGGCATTAGGATTTACAACATGAACTTTTAAAGGACAGAGTATAATCCATAATAGCTGTGAATTTCTGCTAATTTTGCGAATCTGGGAGGATATTTATGTAAAGGATGGTAGCTTATGTTCTGTATGATGCTTAATTCTACCTCTGTGATGCATACAGGAACACTGGCAAATATTCAAGACTTTTAAGAAACATGAATAGTGATAGATTTGGACCATCAGTCTGCTGCTTCAACTGATAAATTGACTTTCGTTTAAAAGATCCTTAGGGAATGTAGATGAACCTGCGAGCTTTAAATCTGCACAGGAAATGAGCATTCCAGAAATTTTGTTTAGTCTTGTCGACTGGGTTCTTAGTAGAGCCAATAGAAATTCTCAGAATCAAGCCAAAATCCCCATCTCCCAAGAGTACAGTGTCTGATACAGGTCTGAAAGCTTTTATTGCCAGAATTGACTTTGAATACCTAGAATCCTGGTGTGCCTTCAATGATTACGTCAATTTCCTCAAGTTTCTGTGGAGGTTTGTTAAACCCCTTTGACAAGGGCTTTCTTTTGGGCAGTGTCAGAAAGATGTGGTAGGCATCATTGCTACAAACCTGAGACCTCTTCTGGGCTACACCCATATCTGGCGGAAGGAGCTCAGCCACATTCCACTGGCGCAGATCCAGCCTCTGTTTTCTACTCTCACCTCAGCTCCTCTTCTTCTCATCCTCACTCACTGTCTGCATTTCTCATTCTTTTTGGTATTTTTTTTCTGCCCTCATCTCCATAAAGTACTTTAAGCCTCAAGATCTTCACTTTTTATAAGTTCTTACCTGCTAATGAGTTAGTTCTGACTCAACGGCACAAAACTTGTGTGAAAGTGATAAATAATGCAATGCACTAGGTGCTTCACAGTGTGGTAAATTTAATCTTTACCACAACCTTCCAAAAAAGTTGGTCTTTTTGATTAGCAATTACCTCTGTATGTGTGTGTGTGTGCAAGCACATATGCATTCATGCTTAAGACTATGTAATTTTCACTGACTACCTTATAATTTGGAATACCACCTTTTAATTGAATGAAAAAAGTATAATTTCTATACTACAATATCTTATACAGGTAGTGTATAGATCACATTATAGTGATCTATAATCACTTCGCCTCTATTTTAATTTGTGTTTCTCAGAATAATTTTAATTTCTTCCCCCATGCAAACAATCTTAAGGAGTTTATGTTAAATTAAATGTCTCAGAGTGAAGTAAAATCACAAAGATGACAGAGTGCTGTGATTCATCATTTAGAGTGAACATCTTTATAATTTTTGGCTTTGTTTTTTTGTAAAGTAATAGGACCTTGCATCTGCTGTTTTTAGGTAGTACTACTTATATTGCTTTAAGAAAAAGTTGTCACCATGAAAATCAAAAGCAGACACATAATTTTAAATCTCGCAATTAAGCATATGCTTGTCAGCATACAGCCATGCAGTCTTTGATAGTGTGGGTGGGTAAAGTGTGTTTTGCTCTCAGCTTACAGAGGCTGTGGTAATGGAAGCTGAGCTCAAACATCAAAGAAAAGAGGTTTTCCTTTGTAGGAAAACATCATTACATTTTCACACCATTAGGGTGATAGAAGAGAGAAGTAAAATATCCCTCTGCATGAGATAGATGCTTTTGATTATGTTTTCTTAAAAAAAAAAACACACCCCAAACTTAAGCTAAGAAACATAATACTCCATTATTTGTATATGTGTGTGTATGCAATAATGCTTATTGATTACTTTAGTCACATTCTCAAGAAGGAGGTGAGATATTTAAAAACTCACTAATTGAAACTCATTTTAATTAAATATTAGCAGTTACTTAGGCATATCAGCATCTAATTTCCTGTCTTTTAAATGACATTCCCTTGAAAGCTTGAAATGTTCCTCAGGATAGCCTCATAAAAGTCAGCCTTAGCAATTATTAAAGTGAGAACATCAGGCCATTTAATCTCTAGCTAAAATCAAGAGTAGATGCAGAGAAATGACAGGAATGCCCATTATTTCACTTTTTTCTATATTGTTAATGAATCACTTTAAAAATAAAGAGTGCATATACTTAAAAAAACTGAACAAGCCAAAATTTTTTCTCAAGCAGAATGAATATTGCCAAGACGCTATATGGTGAATATGCTGCTGTTCTTGTTAATTGCCATCAAGTCAATTATGAATGGGGAGTTAAATATACTTTAACTGTATCATTATTTTTAATGGTGCTCACATAACTTCACCTTAATCAATGTGCATCAACCAAGATAACGCTGCTAAAATAATAGCAATGACAATAACAAAGGTAGTCCAAATTCATAAGGATGTAAAAAGGAATACTTTACATAGCACAATGGTAAAAATATTGTCAAGTGTAAAATATAAGTTATCACAAAGGAGACAAACTAGTGATGGGAAACATGATCTTTAAAAGATTATTCCAGTGTTCTTTAGCCCCTCAAAAATACAAAGATATTAATGAAGTAGAATAGAATCTAGAAATAACAGGATTTAACATGAAACATTCAATTCAATAGAAAATGATAGTTTATTTAACAAAGTTTTCTGGAACAAATGACTTCTAGAAACTGGAAGAAAATACAGACACCTCCCACACATTATATGTATGAGCTAATTTCAGACACATTAAAAGGTAACTTTAAATATTAAAATTTTTAGGAGAAAACTTACCTTTTTAGAAGTAAAAGTTGTGATTGAAGAGCTCTTATTACACATAGAGAATGTAGAATTAAAAAGCAAAAAAGATAGTAACTTTTGAATAACTGAATTTCTTTAGTAAATTTAGTATGATTGATAAATTTGGGGAAAATTGTAATGACAGTGCTTAATAAGAGTTTATACTTGTAAATAAAGCTCTTAAAATTTAAATAAAAATACTCCACAAAAATAACCTCCTTAAACATGTCCAAGATCTTTTTGTTCTGCAATTGATAAAAGAGCATCTCAAGTTTGAGAGAATCTCAAGTTTGGTACAATTTTATAAGAGCAATTTTGTGGACTCTGATTGGGAGGTGGGAATAGGAATAATAGCAGATTTTGCTGATGAAATGTGTCACAGAGTATTTGAAAGAACAATCTGACATATACAAAATTCAGAGTATAAAATCTAAAATGAAAAAGATCTATAGAAAAACAAGTCAGACTTTTGAGCCTTAAACTGTGACATAAATATACAATCAAATACAACATAAAACACACAATTAACAGAAGATAAGTTAGAATTGATATCTCCTAAACATGAAATTCTTATGCACATCAACAGATTTCTCCAAAGAGTGAAAGGAGAACTTACAAGGGAAAAATATTTGGCAATTACACATCTGACAAGATTTAATCTCTAAAATTTATAGAAAACTCTAAAACCTTAATAAGAAAAATAGACAAAAACCCAATTACAAAATAGGCAGGAGACATGAATAAACAATTCAACAAAGAAGAGATTCAAATGGGCAATAAACAGTTGAAGATCATTGTCCAAGATCATTGTTGTTGTTGTTAGGTGCTGTCAAGTTGACCGTAATTCATGGCTCACGGCAAACTTATGACAACAGATCTGAACCCTGGCCTGTAGCTAAACCTCCTGCCGCCTTCCCTCACTCACTTCTTCCATTGCCAGTCAAGTCAGAACCAACTCCTAGCTGGCCTTCTGGCTGGATTTCTGACTCTGTGTATCACAAAGGAGAAGACTGCTCATCTTCCAACCAGTGTACAGAGGCAGTTTAGTTGCGTGGCAGAAGATTGCTATCCTTCTCCTAAGAAGAAGCCAGTGAATTCAAACCACATGCCTTCGGGATTGCAGTGAAGTTTCTCACCACTAAGCCACCAGAGTTCCTATATTAGAAAGAAATGTATTTTGTATAACAAGAAGAAGATATATTTTGTATATTAGAAAATGTAGTTTGTGTATTAGCAAAAAGAAACTGTTATACTACCTGAAAATTGTTAAGTGGAGAGGTGGGGCTATTTAAAGGATGATAAATATTTATTAAGAAGTTAAACTTCACTGCAATCCCAGAGGTATGCGGCTCAAATCCACCAGATGCTCTGCTGGAGAAGGAGGGGCAGTCTCCTCCTGTACCAGTCAGATCTGATTT
>NW_006399757.1:8151795-8155092 GCF_000299155.1 Elephantulus edwardii | reverse complement strand
TCAGATGAAGCCTCAGAATCCTTGCCTCCAAGGAGTAGCCCCGTTTCACCCTCTCCAGGACAAACATGTTTGTTTTCCTAGCAGCCCATGGTATATTCAATACTCTTCTCCAACACCCCAGCTCAAAGGCATCAATTCTCCTTCTGTCATTCCTAGTCATTGTCCAGCTCTCTGATGCATAGCAAGTGATTTCAAAGACCATGACATGTATCAGGCGCACCTTAGTCTCCAGACTGACATCCTTGCACTTCAGCACTTCAGAGAGGTCTCTATCCACAGACTTTCCCATCACAATGTGTCTTTTAATTTCTTGGCTGTGGGTGCCAAGAGTGTTGATTGTGGAGCCAAGCAAACCAAAACTGTGAACAATCTCAATCTCTTCACCATCCATTATGATGATGCCAATCAGCATAGGTATTACAATTCTTAGGCTTTAATGACTGAGTGGGTGAATATTGAGTGGATGAAGCAGAAGGATAGGATAGAAACAGCATAAATAAAATACTTTAAAAGACTTTAGAGCTAAACTAAATAATATATGCTTTGTTTTACATAATATTTGATTTTTCCCCAGTTAATAATAATTTTGGTTTTTCTTATTCATATTACTATCATTATTACTATTGTTGTTATTATTAGCAGGGAAACAGAATGTAGTTTTCATTCTCCAATGCCATAGAGCTGTTTCTGCATGTGACAACACTTCATCAGATTTCTGAAGCTATAAATATTTATGAGGATAAACTGACTAGTTTTCTTCTAATGAAAAGCTGGTAGACTACAGCTGTTGACTTTACTGTTACTAACAGTAATGTTAGTAGCCTAACACACTAAGCCACCAGGGCTCCTTTACTTATTATGAGTAGATACCATTTTAATCAGGAAGCTCTGATGGCTTAATGGTAAGAAACAGCTGTATCAACCCAAAGGCGTGTAGTTTGAATCCACTAGTTGCTCTGAGAGGAAAAATGGTCAGTCTTCTGTAATGTTTAACTGGCTGTGAAAACCAGCTGGAGGGGCACCTGTAAGTTGATTCCAGCTCTATGGTCCTCAATCACAGGACCTTCAACAACAATTCTAATCAGGTCTTCGGACTAACTCAAAATAGTTCAGTCATGGTCAATCAGAAGGGGACCAAATCATAAAATTTTTAGATGACACAGAACACTGACTAATTGGGGAAAATAATGAACTGATGTGATGAATGCTTGGAGGAGGTATAATTAACTCTTTCAGGAACTTGATGTTTGTTGCTTGATTTTGGCAAGACTGTGGAGAGTGACACAAAAAATGGTGTGACTGTTTACTATCTTTGAGCTGGCACCACTGTTTTTGAGTCAGCTGATCATGAGTTTTTCCTACCTTTGTTTTTTTAAGGAGATTAAGACTTATTAAGCCTCCAGCGCAATTTCTACAGTTCCAGTCAACATTCCGGATGATCTACATTTAAAAAAAATTGGGCTTATTCTGGTGTTACTTGTCAGTCATGATTGAACAAAGGTGAACAGATTTTCCAGCCTGTTTCTAATCACACATTAACCCAACGTTACGGTAAGGGGCCCAGAGGGAAGAGTGAAAGCTGATGAATAGGTAGGATCAGGAGGGATAGGCTGTTGAAGGTCATTATAACTCTTTAAATGAGTCCAGTGCCAAAGGTAAAACCATTTCCAGTAAGTTGTTTACTAAGCTTTTGTTTGGATGAAAGGTGAATCGAGGAAAACAGGCCCTAAAAGGCTCAAATTTTTTTTAAAAAAGGCTCAAATTTCAAAAGGATGCCTAAAAGGGATTGGCCTCAGTAGTCCAACCCAACTGCTAAGACACAGTTTAGGTTTATTTATTTATTAATTTTGTGCTTATCACAGAATCAACCTTAATCTCTTCCTCAGATATGCAAGTTTTTATCAATGCATTGAAAATCAGGATTCTAACAATTTCATCTTTTCACTTCTCACTTGTACTCTCTTGGCTGCTTGAATTTGGACCCAATGGTAGGCAACCAGGCAAGTAGCCCTGGTGGCAGAGTGCTTGATGGGCTACATATTGAAAGATCAGCAGTTAGAATTCACCAGACGCTCTGAGGGATAAAGATGGACAATCCCCTTTAGTTGATTTATAGTCTCAGACCTGATGGAAGGTGGCCACAATTAGAATCCATTTTTGAGGGCAACAGATTTGGGCTATTGTGGATTTTTTTTCCACAGTGTCATCTTTGGATCCCTCTTTGTGAATGACTATTTATCTTCTTGTGTTAATTATCCCATTTCTTGGAAACACCTTTTGGTGTCAAATTTTCCTGCATGTCTTTGTTTAGAAAGCAATATGAAAAGAAATTTATAGTAAGTCAGAAAATGTTTTTACTTTATATTAATATTTAGCTGGTAATTTGGTGGGATAGAACATTCTAGTTTGAAAGACTTCCCTCAGAATTTTGTAAGTATGTTGTCTTCTAGCTTTTAATTTAGCTATTAAGACGCTTGATGCCAATCTGATTTCTTATGCTTTTTTGTGGTACCTCTAGCATTCTGACATTTCAAAATGTTTCCTAAACTATTATTATTTTATTTCATTTTTACTAAATTGTCTGTCCTCTTAGTCACTCAACTTACTGCTATAGTTTTGAATCAGAATTGACCACCTTCCTTGGGTTTCAGAGAGTATAAGTCAAAAGGAGAGGAAACTCTTTCTCTTGGGGAGCTTCCAGTTCCTTATTCTCCTTTCTAGCTCTTAGTGATCTTCTAGTTCTCTTCTAGTTCTAGTGGTCTTTCTAAATTTAGAAACTAATGTTCTTATTTTATAAACATTTCCTGTGATTATTTGAATAATGCTTTTCTCTTTATTCTTCTACCCCAAAATTATTTCTGAAGCTACACAATCAATTGTTCTGGGATCAGCCACAGTTTGTTGTGATCCACATAGTCAAATAAAAGCCTTTGACTAGTCAATGTAACACAGATAGGTACTCTCTGCTTTCAGGTACTCTCTGCTTTCAGCTGGAATCCATCTAACATTAGATATAATATCCCTAGTACTACAGCCTCATTTTTTAGATGAATTTTTATTGGGAAAAACATATTGGGGGTACAAGGAGGTGAGGGTTGGGGGCAGAAGGATGAGGATGGGCCAGAATGTAGTTGTAGAGCTGCACAGTTTGGTCTGTGGGGGGAGCAGGTGAAGGAAATGATGAGAGTCCAGTGGGGACCAGATGTTACAGAGGAATAACAAGTATTTTCCAATAGTAATTAAACCAACTGTCTTATTGATTTGGGAATTGGATGCCAACTCTCTGGCTTCTTCATG
>NW_006399757.1:8140383-8150039 GCF_000299155.1 Elephantulus edwardii | reverse complement strand
GGTACACACACACAAAATAATAAGATTACAAAAGAAAAAAATTATTAAAAAAAAAAGAAGTTCCTAAATTTGAAATCCTGTCTAGGTAACCTACCAGCTGTGTGTCTTTTTCCTAGTTATTTTTTCCTCCTCCCATGCCTCTATTTCTCTCTTTTATAAAATAGAAATTCTAGAAGTACTTCCTCAATGAGGTGTTGTGTCAATGAAATCAATAAGTAATAAAGACAAATGCTTCAAACCATGATTGTCATACATATTTATTTTTGAGAGGATGAAATCAAGTTACTCCTTGGAGGCATGAATTTTAAAGATTCGTTTATCATACTTTGGGCATGTTGCCCGAAGGAACCAGATCTTGGAGAAAGACATCATACTTGGAAGTGAAGAGGGACAGAGTAGAAGAGAAAGACTCTGAATGAGATGGATTGTCACAGTATCTAGGGTCATGGAAGTGGGTGTGTTGGAGACACTGAGACTGGCTCAGGATAGGACAGGGTTCAGAGTTATTATGCACAGGGTTGCTGTGAATCACAGTGGACTCCATGGCACATATAAGCAAACATCATCAGTATATACTGTCAGGGAGCTCTGATGGCTTACTGGTAAGGAGTTGTTCTGCCAAAGCAAAGGTATGTGGCTTGAATCCACTAGCTTCTCTGTGAGAGAAAGATGGGCAATCAACTGTGTGCAATTTATTGACTCTGAAAACTATGGTTTGGTTCTAACTCAACAGTACACAGCAACAACAATTAGTGTATGTATAACCTTTGTGGGGTACATAAAACAGAAGAGAATAGAAGAGGAACAAAAAAGATAAAGAACCTCAATCAATGAGAGTTTTCTTTCAAAATGGTTTGTTTTTCTTGATGCTCAGTGGGTTACCCAAATTCATCTTTTATCAGCTAGCTTTATTCTAATGTCTGAAAGACCATTTTGTCCCCAGTACCACTTTGAAATCCTGGTCTCCTGGCTTGTCAGAGACTGAGGCATGATGGCCAGAGTTACCTGCATAATGCACTGGAGCTGCCTTCTCAAAATACAGATTGACTGTTTCTTTAACCTGAATTTGTTGGATAATTACTTGGTGTTCCTTTCACTTTGTTTTGTGAAGACAGTTTGTTTTTTCTGTAAACATTGTTAGTACTGCTTTTTAAAAAAATTGTTTTTAGGGAGGGAGAGGAGAGAGGGGGGGGAATAGAAGTTACTTAGATCTGAGGGTTTCATTTTTTTCTTTATAAAGTTCTTGTTCAGTTTTGGTTTGGTCCATTACTATTTATTTGGGGATAATACTTGCATTTATTCACATTATCTGAGCAGAGGAACTGGCAATCTTTGTTTTGAATTCTTTTTGAAGATGTTTGTACTACAGCCTTAGTGTCTCTCTCTGTAATAAAGGCAGGTTTGTTTCCTATAACCTATAACGTCTTTCTCTGTGCAAAGGAGTTGCTTACTTATTGATCATTATAAAATATTGGAAATTTCCTTAGCTTGATGTTTCTCATATGTGGCACACATGTGAGGTATCTATAGAAGACATCCCAGTCCTCTTATGCCATTCGTGTGTGGTTTGGATATAAGGAAAACTGATGTAAGCATGAGACTCTGTTGACCATTGTACCGTGTGTAAAAAAGTCTTTGGTCTTCTATAACTTAGAAGTCATGTCTTTTGTTACCGTCTGTGAAACTGTGACAGTTTTATTTCTTAACTTAATTGTTGTTATATCCTAGTAGTCAGATAAAACCTCAGATTCTCAACAGTTCTCTGCAAAACATAATTCTAAGATGAGGTAATATTGGTAAAGTGCTTACATATATATTTCTTTTTTAAAACAAAATTTTTATTTTACACTGGTTTACTTACAAAGTTCATATACACTGTTTTTCACACCACACCTTTCCCATTTGCTTTACTCACCCCTCCCCCCGACCATCACTGCTCCTACCCTTTTGCCCTTGAATACTCATAAATATTTTACTAGTTGTCTTTATATCTCTACAGTGTATTTCCAAAAACAGGTGCTGCCCTGGACAAGCTCACTAGGTTTTGCTGTGAAATCTAGAGGAAAACTGACTGAAAAGAAACCTATATTTATTCCCATTACCAAAAAATGTGGTCTGACAAAGTATGGAAATTAACAAACAATATTAATATCACATGCAAGTAAGAGTTTACTGAAGATTATAAAAAAATGATTGAACAGTACATCAGCAGAGAACTGCCAGGTGTGCAAGCTAGGTTTAGAAGAGGCCATGGCACCAAGGACATTATAGTTAATGTTAGATGACTCTTAGCTGAAAGTAGAAAGTACCAGAGGACAGTCTATCTGTGTTTCATTGACTATGCAAAGGCATTTAACTGTGTGGATCACAACAAACTGTGGCTATCCTTGAGAAGAATTGGAATCCCAGAACACTTTATTGTGTTCAGGAGGCAGTCATTAGATGTATGAGCAGTGAAACAATGTATGGTTTAAAATCAGGAAACTTGCGTGTCAGTGATGCACCTATCTCCATAACTTTTCAGTATCTATGTGGTACAGATTATCTGGGACACTGGACTCTATGAGGAGGAATGTGGCATCAGGTTTTGAAGAAGACTCATCTATGTTATACAAATGACAGTACCTTCCTTGATGAAACTAAGGAGGACCTGAGGCATTTGCTGCAGAAGGTCAAGGACTGCAGCTTTCAATGTGGATTGAACCTCAAATCAAGAAAAAAAGATTCTCACCACCGGGCCAACTGACACCATCATGATGGACGAAGAAGAATTTTGAGATTGTTAACAATTTCAGCTTACTTGTTGCCATGATCAATACTGTTGACTCAAGCTGTCAGGAAATTAAAAGACAAATTGTGTTGGGAAAATCTGCTGTCAAGGACCTCTCCAGGGTACTAAAGAACAATGATATCAGTCTAGAGACTAAGGTGTGCCTCGTCCACTTCATGGTCTTTGCAATTACTACTATCTATCAGAGAGCTAGACAATGACTAGCGATGATAGAAGAAGAATTGATGCCTCTGAGTTGTGGTGCTGGAGAAGAGAATTGAACATATCATGGACTGCTAAGAGAACAAACAGTTATGTCTTGGAGAGGGTGAAACTTAGCTGTTCCTTAGAGGCAAGAATTTTGAAAGTCCATCTCACATACTTTGGGCATGTTTCCAGGAGGGACCGACCAGACCTTGAAAAGGGAAAGGGATATCATGCTTGGAAAGTTAAATTATGATTAGAAGTTGCTCAATTAGATTAGACAAGGAGAAATCTTGTTGGTTTTTTTCTGATTACTTCTTAATTGCTATTTTATTATTCATTACAGGAAAACACATTTAAATAAAGTAGTCCAGAAAAAGAATAATCCCATTTAAATAGAAGTTTAAATCCTTATCATATAGTTCTCTCTGCCAGTGTATACACTATAGTGCTATCTGAATGATACTCACTATGGTACTGAAGTAACACAGCATGACGGTCTTCAACAGAATGCTCCAACAATTACCAAAACACATACTTTCTTTTTCAAAGAGCAAATGAAAATCAATGACATTATACAAACAAAATAGGCCTTTTAAATGTTAAGAAAAGTGGTAAATTTTACAATAAACATACTGGGTAAAGTAAGCAGTCCCCAGACTACAAATGAGTTTCCCTTCGAAATCTATTTTTAAATTGAATTTGTATCTAAGTAGATATACTTAGGGACAGGGTTATGCCTACAATCAATTAGTCACATGTTTTAGTGTCTATGTACAAATATACTGAACCTTTATAAGCATCAAAAACTTTAAAGAAATGTTTCCAGATACACGAACATATCTATGATGTGACCACATAGTAATAATGTCTGATGTGCTGCAAAATTTCGCCTGTTGGTTATTATGAACTAATGTATTACCTCCAATTTTAATAGGCTTTGAGGTGGGGTTGTTCCTAACAATGTTGTATGTGAGTTTATAATCTGGAGACTGACTGTGTAAAACAAGACATAGAGACAAAAGAATATTGGATCGCAGACTTGACATAGTTCTAGGCTTAGTTATAGAATGACAAGACAAAAGCACTCAACTCTACATATCTATCAAAACAAATATTTTACGTAAGAAAGACTCCCTTTGTAGTCTCTATATACATATTTCCACTTAATACTGTTAATTAAAATGATAATGCTAATTTAAATAAGAATTAAATAAACTGCCCCAAATGCTGATTTTCATATCATAAAATACAGCAATTTAAATCACAACTTCCTCTTGTTATACTAAATACAGCATTTCCTTAGACAACGTTAGCAAGCATATTTTTAAGAATATATTTACATCTATAGCTCAGGTAAAGCTTTATTGAACAATATACACTTTTAACAGTGCAGCAATACAGTTATGAAAAACATATACATTCAGAAGATCTGCTGTTCAAATAATATTTTTTAAAAGCCAGGTGGAGGTGTATGGTAAAAATTCACTGAACTGGCAATCCAAAATTGCACTGTCGTCAACATAAACAACTGGATACACAGTCCCTCTATACCTGATGCTGGACAATGCATATTTTTTCCATTCAAATATACATTTAGTTCTACATGGTCATATGTAATACCCACCACATCTCCTTCCTGTGGAAGGATGTTTGCTGGCAGCCTGTTTTCTTCCTCGTTGTTGTGGTACAAGGCGCCATCATTCCTCATTACTAGACTGTGCATATCTCTGCCCAGAGGAATCTGATTCAAGTTCACTTTCTGGGTTGCAACTCCAATGCCCCAGATTCCTGTGGACTGGATCTTGAATTCAAAGTAGCTTTTGTTTTGATGTAAAGGTGCACTGGCTAAGCAGCCTCCTGTTCCACATATTCTTCTTCCATGTTTTACAATTACAACATCTGTTCCCATGTGTTGAGTGTCCAGTGCGCAGCTGGCATCTTCTTCAGAGGGATGTGACGAGTGCAGCCATCTCTGCAGCACCACAGGCAACAGAACACTGACCAGCCATCTTGCCGCCACCAACTCAGCAGCCACCTCTCGATTTTGTTGATTTTAAGCCCATAGTTTCGAATTGGTGGACAGCTTGAGGTGCTCTGTGTATAGTTGTTGTTAAGTGTCGAGTCGCAGGCGACACACAGTGACCCTATGAAGGAGAGTCCTCAACGTTCGGGTGCCTTTCATCCTCTCTCCAGGTTCATAGGGTTTCCGGAGGCAAGCTACTATGGAAGTGGATGCCACTCCTCCTTCCGTTCTGAGTATTAGGGTTACTAAATTCCAAAGCATGGAACATATAATTTAAGTTTTGAACACTAAATCTCTTTTAGAGAGGTTTGCCAGAGTTAAGAGAAGTGTGGATGCTTAACTGTATACATGAGAAACTTGACATCATTTTCAGTTAAATATTATCAAGTATTAATGGAGTTCTTACATTGCTCTAATCCTTTTCATATTTTAGCTCATTTAATCATAACACCCTTCTTTGAAGCCTATTCATCGTATATAGGAGTAAACTGATGTTAAGTGAATTATTTCTGCTTTTAGCAGTTGTTTTCTAGGCCAGATATTATTCTGAGAACTGGGGACATGTCAGTAGATAATGCAGGAAAAGTCCTTTCTTGCATGGACAATTCTAGTGGACCCTAAGGATAGAGTAAGCCTCAGATTCAGAATTATATGAGGCAAAAACCCAGGAGCAAAAGCAATGCACGTCTCTGCCTCCATAGAGTAATAAATATGTTTTAAAGAGGTAGTTGAATGTTTTAATCTAGTGAAATGCTCCAGTGAAATGAGAGAGCTGGTATTTTTCTCTAAGAGCCAGTCAAAATAAACTGATAGGAATGAAACTTGACACATGGCACAAGGGTCTCCAAAGCCTGGGGAAATAGATTCTAAAAGTAGCAAATTTGTTTATTGTGAAATTTCTTTCCAAGTGATCTATTGCTCTGTCATGTATTTTGGTTCCTTTATAATGAAGTTCACAGGAGTAGTCTTTCTCTCTCTTATAATCCATATCAAGTATAATATTCCTTAAGACAATTTCTTTCTTTGTCTCTAGTGACTTTTAAAGAGGGCTGCACTACAAAAAGCAGTTAGAAATACCTTATAACTGAGGGTCCTCATGCACGAAGAATCATTTAGTTGTTGTATCTAGTTTAAATCCCCAAATGTTTTTCTCAAGTATATTAGTTCCTTTCTAATATTTTCAAGAAATATGTTACCTTTTCAGAACAATTTTCTTTGACTAGAGAACTATCTGTTCATATGAGAATAAATGATCTTGAACTAAACTATATATTGAAATGTAGGTATAGTAGCTTGTGTCTGCTGAGAATTATAGTTTCATGTCCTAGGAGTTAGTCTAAGAGAGTGATGCTTTTTCCCCCCCTCTTTTGGAATATAGATTCATCAGAAAATTAAAGCAGCTAATCTCAGTATTAAATTATTTGTAAATGCTTTTAGGCTAGTAACACCTAAGCTATGATTTCATTTTTAAGAAATATTTAAATTTAACTCTTATACTTTGCTGTCTAACATATAAGTATGTTTTTTGAATATGTTATTTATCTAGAACTTTGTAACTTAGATTTGTTTACTTTTTATATTTTTTTTCCTTGTTATTTATGTGTGTATGTATGTGTTTCACTGCAGTATCGTTTAATGCAGTTCAAATGTGGAACTTTCAGTCAAAAGAGTATTTTGGAATTACTTTTCACATAAGTATTAATATCATCACCCTCAACAACCACTCATTACTGAAGAATTGGAACCAACACCTTTAGCAGGTTTGAGAGTCTGTGAATTGCATGGGAAGAGGTTGCTGTCTGTCTTGCAGAGCACCTGGCGGATTCAAACAACTTGTCTTCTTAGTTGGCTATTCAAGTCCTTCCCCAGTGGGACACCGTATGAGTATTAAGTACTGAGAAGACTATGAATTAGGCTCCTTTATCTTTTTACATAAAAAGAACTTGATTTCGTCTAAGAAAATTCCATGAATTTTCCAACAGTCTGTAAGTTTACACCTCTGTAAAAAGAATTTACTCATGGAGCTAAACTGTGGAGCTCAAGCACCTGGTCAAATCTCTAACAAGATGCAAGACATGATTAGGTATCAAGGTATGGCTTAGGAAATGTGTCATGACCTTTCATTTCTTTATATTCAAGACATGTAATAACTTTTAAGATACATCAAAAAATGTCCCATATAAACTCAGTCTTAAACAAAAAGGTGCTAATTTGTCCTTCTCATTGAAATTGTATTGATAGTTTTCAGTCTGTGACAGTGCATGTTCTGGAGATGATTCACAGCTTCACCACATTCTCAAAATATTCATGCACCTAAAATGCTGGTTATAAAAGTCCAGGCAAATGATAGCTCATAAGTTTTATTTATGTTGCTGTGAACTGAGGAGCAATGATTTAGAAAAATATTATACATCATGAGAGAGGCTGGAGAGCATTATGTTGAGGGAACTTAGTCTCATAAGGACAAATATTGCATAGAATCATTATTGTAAAAATAGAAGGGTTATAAGTAAGATATGTACAAAAGTCCAAAGGTGGAAGGGGAGGTGGGAAACTGAGCGAGTGTGTGTGTGAGTCATGAGGTTGCTGAGTTTGGTCGGCAGAGGGATGGAGTGAAGAAATAAGGAAAGATCCAGTGGGGACCTGAAAAGGTGGGGTAATGGTGGGCATAGATCAGTGATGTTTATTTTTATATAATATTGATGTATGGGAATGATTATATGAAATGCAATGTGGATAGAAGAATGTGTGAAACAAAGTGTATATGAATGAAACATAATGTATATGAATTTTTTATGTGAATCAATAAAGGACAATGTCTTTAAATCAATAAAAAAAATTATAAACCCCTAGCTTTGGTGGCCTAGTGGGTAAGAAGTCTAAAGAATCTAAAATCAGGAGATTCAAATCAACCAACTTCACCTCAGGAGGAAGATGGACAATCTATTCCTCTGATTTATAGCCTCTGAAAAACCATTGGAGAGCTCAGCCATGAGTTAGTCCTGACTCAATGGCAAATAACAATATATAATGTGGAGTCTTTAGAGGAGATGATAGGGAATAAGAGAAAGGGAGAGATAATGTATTGCCACTTCCAATATTATCTGATATTTAAACTGATTTCAGGTGTTCAATGTATGTATGTGAGTACTTGAGTCCTTCAAGATGCTTTTGCTTGAATCATAGACTCATATCTCTGAAGTGGAGAGCTTCCCAATTGTTCATGATCTAAGATTGTTTTTGTTATGTGCCTTCGAGTTGCTTGCTACTCATAGCGACCCTATGTACAACAGCCCTAAACTCTGCTCTGTCCTGTGCCAATCGCACTGTCTCTGACACTCCCATCCTGGTCACTGAATCAATCCATCTCAGAGAGGGCCTTCCCCTCCTGCGCCGTCCCTCCACCCTCCCAAGCATGATGTCCTTCTCCAAGGACCGGTCTCTCCTCACAACCTGTCCAAAGTATGTTAGATGATCTAGGATACCTTGAGAAATTGGGATCCTGAAATAATAGATGTTCAGGCAGTCCAGAGGCTGACTAATAAGTTACCATAAAAAGTGAAAAATTAGTGTTCCCTTGTTTGTTGGCACAACAGCCTCCTGGTCTAAGTATTAATGCTCTGGAATTTCTATTATTCTCACTGTTAGACTCATCAATAACCTGTGTTATGCATATGACACAATCTTGCTTGCTGAAAGTGAGGACTTGAAGCACTTGTTATAGAAGATATAAGAGTATAGCCTTTAATATGGATAGCATCTCAAAGTCAAGAACAGAAAGATACTTACCACTGGCCTAATAGCCAGCATTGTGATAAGTAGAGAAAAGATTGAAACTGTCAACAACTTCATCTTACTTGGATCTACTATTAACACCCTTGGTACCTGTAGTGAGGAAATAAGAAAATGTATTGTGCTAAGAAAGTCTGCAGTTAGGGACCTCTCTAAATTATTGAGAAGCAATAAGGTCAGTTTTAGGACTAAGGTGTGTCTGATTCAGGTCATGTTTTCCCCCAATCACTTGCTATGCATCTGAGAGCTGGAAAAGGAATAAGAATGACAAGAACTGATGCCTTTGAGCTGTGGTATTGGAGAAGAGTATTGAACATTTTGTGGACTGCCAAAAAATAAAGAAATGTCTTGATCAAGGTTTGGCGAGATAGTTCTTTGGAGGCAAAGTTGATAAGCCTCACATACCTTGTGCATGTTGCTAGGAGAGGCTATTCCTTAGAGAGGGACATGATACTGGGAAATGTGGAGGGTTGGCAAAGAAGAGAAGAATCATTGACCAGGTGGATTGACACAGTGACTGCTGCAGTAGGCTCTAAATGTGATGATGTCACAGGATAAGATGGGGTTCAGATGTTTTGTTTATAGAGTCATTATGGGTTGTACTCAACTTGACAGCACCCAACAACAATATCAACTAACATAGGTTAAAATGAAAAGAGAATATATTTTAGAGATTTATAAAACCATCACAGCGATCTAGAAGATTCCAATGCATACTGACCCTCTGTCGAGTTTCTAAGATTGTTTGTATATCTTTAAAGGTTGTTGTTGTTGTTCTTATGTGCCATCGAGTCGTTTTCGACTCATAGCGACCCTATGCACAACAGCCCTAAGCCCTGCTCTGTCCTGCGCCAACCGCACTGC
>NW_006399757.1:8128335-8139373 GCF_000299155.1 Elephantulus edwardii | reverse complement strand
TCTTTAAAGGAGGAGATCGTTTTGCTCCTGTAGAGTGAATTAAAACTTCTGACCTTTTGGTTAGCAGCCCAATACATTATGCACTATGCCACTAGAACTCCTTGAAGATTTATAATGAGATTGGAAACAAAGATAATGAAGCACTGTCTCTCATAATTAGACATGACTAAGAGAGGCTATATTCTTTGCAAAGGGTCATCATGCTTGGAAAGATAGAGGGTTGGTGAAAAGAGGAAGATCTCTAACAAGACACAGTGCAGCAATGGGTTCAAGGGTGTCAGAGGTGATGAGATGGCATAGAATAGAAAAGGATTCGAGTTTATTGTTCTTAGAGTTGCTATGAGACGTACTCGACAGCACCTAATTAGAACAAATTAGAATTATGTTAATTAAAGGTATATGTGTTGCCAACCCAAAGGTAAGCAGTTAGAATCCACCGGCTGCTCCATGGGAAAAAAGACAGAAAATCTCCTCTTGTCTGAGTTACTGTCACTGAAAACTCACTGTAGGGTCACCTATGGGTCAGTTTCAACTCAATGGTACACAACAGCAACAAATCATCAGGACCTCTAATGACCTAAGATGTTAGAAGCTGTGTTGCAAACTTAAGTGCAGGTGGTTTAAATTCTCCCACACAGTTTATAGCTTCTAAAAAAACACTCTAAAATGTCAGCGATGAGTTGTTTTGATTAGAAAGCAGTGAGTGTAAATTTTGATATCAACACAGCTGATAATAGTTCAATTAAGTGAAACTCAATTCAATTTACCTAGTTGAACTGATATTTTACAAGACATTGGATACACAAAAAGAAAATGAGATAGATTACCTTCCTTCAGAATAACAAAGAAAACCTACCAGAATACAAAATTATTTTTATATTCTGCAGAATATGTGTGAATGGACAAGGACTGAAAAGTAACTAGAATTGTTGTGTTGCTTTGTGCTATCAAGGTGTGTGCAACTCATAATGACCAATAGCTCTAAACCTCGCTCCATGCTGAGCCAACCTTATTGTCTCTGACACACCTATCTCTATTACCTCAGTCACTGAGTCAGTCCATCTCATCGAAAGTCTTCTTCTCTTGTGCTGTCTCTCCACCCTCCCAAACTGGCCTCTCCTTGCAATGTGCCCAAAGTATGTCAGATGGAGCTTCAGAATCCTTGTCTCCACAGAGCAGGCCTGGTTTCACCTTATCCAAGACAACCTGTTTGCTCTCCTAGCAGTCCATGGTATATTCAATACACTTGTGCAGCTCTGTAACTCAAAGGCATCAATTCTCCTTCAGTCATCCTCGTCACTGTCCAGCTTTGATGCATAGCAAGTAATTGCAAAGACTATGGCCTCAATCAGGCACTTCTTAGTCTCCAGACTGACTTCATCACTCTTCAGTACCCTGGAGAGGTCCCTGATAGATGACTCTTCCAATGCAATTCATCTTCTGATTTCCTTACTGCTGGTATTGATAGTGTTGATTGTGGAGTCAAGCAAACTAAAACTGTTAACAATCTCAATCTCTTCATCTGTCATGATGCTGTTAATCCACCAAGTGGCGAGAATCTTTGTTTTCTTGATGTTGAGCTTTAACCCATATTGAAGGCTACAGTCCTTGATTTTAGGCAGCAAATGCCTCATGCCCTTCTCAGTTTCAGCAAGCAGGTTTGTGTTATCTGCATAATGTAGGTTGTTGATTACTCTTCCTCCAATCCTGATGTCACATTTCTCCTCATCGAACCCAGCCTCCTTCATGATCTGTTGGGTGTATATATTGAAAAGGTATGGATACAGGGCATATCCCTGGCGTACGCTCTTCCCAATTTTGAGCCATGCAGTATTTCTTTACTCTGTTCTGACAGCTGCCTCTTTCTCCAAGTATAGGTTTCGCATAAGCAAGTATAGTTTTCATATAAGCTTGAATAAATAAGTAAATTATTATACTAAGATGGTAGAAAGTATAGTTATTCTAAGTTTCAAATTGACAATGATAGCATAACAAATATCTACTAATAAAAGTTTGAAGAAAAAGACACACATTATTTACCACTTGTCAAGTCTTACATGCTATCTGAATTCTTGCATTAAGTAGGTGTTTCAAATCCACAAGCTGCTATGAGATGGACAATTTCCTTATGCATGAGTTACTGCCTCTGGAAACCCACTGGAAGATTAGCTATGGGTTGGCTCTGCTTCAGCGATACTCAACAACAACATGGTATTGGGTAAGTCATCTAGTTTGATTTAACAAAATTTTCTCATCTATGAATTTATAAGTATGGGTTTTTCCTTTCCTTTTTTATTTACTATCTCTTAAATATCAAATGACATTGTGAATTGTAAGCCCAGGGTAGAACTTCAAAGGAAATATACAAAAAAGGAGGAACATAATAAAAACTATTTTTATAATAATTTAAACATTAAATTATTAATGTAATATCTTTGGATGATGTGTAAGTGTGTATACAGTTTGCACAAATAAATACTATTATGAAAGAATAGTTTTCAGGAAAGTTGAGAATCTTCATTAGAGCAATAAATGCTCTCTTTTAGTGTCACAATATAAATAAATGTAGCACCTCACTTTATGATGCATTCAATTTTAGCTTTTCTGTTAATAGATACTTTTAGAAATATTTTATTGAATTTTTTGAATGTTTACACTAAAACAGTATTTACACTAACATAGCTTACACTAAAAGTAGTCATATATACATTTTTTACATATACACATATATACTGTATTTTATAGAATTTGAGTTCTACTGCATGTTTCTGTCCTGTTTCATTTGGGAGCAGCTATTGTGCCCTAATCAGATTTGTCAGTGGTAGTAGCTGGGCACCTTCTCGTTTTCCTCGTTTCTGAATAGATCAGATGTTGTCTCTTGCAGGTGTTTATTCTCTGAACTTTTGATTACTTTCTTCTTGTTTTGTTCCTGGAGAACTGAGGACTGTATTTTTTGTCTTAAATGGCTGCTTACAAGCTTATAAGACTCTAGACAGTTTTTTACTTCACTAGGATGACAGTCATGGTTTTTGTAAACTTTGTTGTGCCAATTAATTAAATTGTTCAATGAGACGCTATGGTACTAAGCCTCTCTACAAGAGAAGACATGGAAAACTACTTCCCAAAAGACTTTCCATTATGGAGATCATGGGGCAGGTATATTTGATCATAAAATATCCCTGTGAGTCAGAATTGATTTTAGAGTAAATACCTTGCTGTGAGATTACTGGATTATAACAGGTTTGGGGTGTTTTTATGGTTTTGTTTGTTTGCTTGTTTTTTAAATTAGTTTTATTTATTTTTTTTTAGAAAGCACCACATCATTTTACATAGTGGTTGAAGCTTTACCAATCTTGTGTCCAAGGAGCACCAGCTGCACACTTTCCAAGACACCAGCTGTTCATTCTTTTGGTAGTCCATGGGATATTCAGTGCTCTTTTCAACACCAAAACTCAAACACATCAATTTCTTCTCTCATCCTTGTTTATTATTGTCCAGGTCTCAGTTGCATAGCAAGTTATTGAAAAGATTCTGAAAAAAAAAAAAAGATAAAAGATTCTGGTCTGAATCAGGCATGCCGTACTCTTCAAACTGAGATCACTACTCTTCAGTATTTTGGAGAGATCCTTGACAGTGGACTTTCCTAAAGAAATACATCTCCTTATTTTCTGACTGCCAGACCAAAGGTGTTGATTGTGTATACAGGCAAGTGTTTTCATATGAACAAAGTTATGTGTTCTGGGATTCTCAGTCTTCTCAATGTTAGCCATAGTTTGTTGTGATTCACAGAGTTAAATGCCTTTGGGCAGTCCATAAAATATAGATAAACATTCTTCTAATATTCTCTGCTTTCAGCCAAGAGTCATCTAACTATTAATTATTGGAATGTGAAATGTATGATCTATGAATGTGGGAAAACCGAAGCTGTTAAAAAAAAAAGAAATGGAATGCATTGTGATCAACATTCTAGGCATTAGTGGACAGGCATGGGACACTGTGACTCAGACAGTCGTGATCAACTATGCTGGGAATGAAAAAGGAGGAAGAATGGCATGGCATTCATAATAGAAAGGACAATTTCATGGTCTGTCCCGAAGTATATTGTTGTGATAGATAGAATTATATCCATAAGCATACAAGGCAGACCTGTTAACACAATTATTATTCAAATATATGCACAAATAACAAAAACCAAAGAGGAAGAAATTGAGGATGTGTACCAGCTTTTACAGTCAGAAATTGATCAAATGTGTAATCAAGACACATTAATAATTATTGGAGACTAGAATGCAAAAGTTGGTAACAGGCAGAAACAATAGTTGGAAAGTCCAGAGTTGGTTACAGAAATGAGGCAGGAGAGCAAATGATCACATTTTGTACATTTAGTGATTTATTAGTAGAAACTGCTTTCTTTAAGAAACACAATTACTTTACTCATGGCCTCACATGATGGTCAGCACAAGAATCAGACTGACTACATCTGTGGAAAGAATCACTGGAGAAGGTCAATATCAGGAGTCTCTACCACAACAGGTACTGACCATGGAATGGACCATCAATTACTCATGTACAATTACAAATCAAAGCTGAAGAAGATGAAAACAAACCCAGAAGAAACAAAAAAACAACCTTGACTGTATTCCACCTGAATTTAAAAGTCATCTTAAGAACAGGTTAGAAGCATTGATTAACAAGAATTGAAGACCAGATTAGCCATGGGATGAAATAAAGGATATCATTCATGAGGAGATCAAAAGGTAATTACAAAGATAGAGGAGAAAGAAAAAGCCAAGATAGATGTCAGAGGAAACTATGAAAATTGCATTAGAGCATTGAGAAGCCAAAACAAAGGGAAAAGATGCTGAAATAAAAGTTTTGAATAAAAGATTTTAAATGGCAGTTCAAGAAGATAAAATAAAGTATTGTAACAAAATGAGCTAAGAGCTAGAGTCAGATAATAAAAAGAGAGGAATTTGCTCAACATTTCTCAAGCTGAAAACAAAATTCAAGTCTCAAGTTGCAGTACTGGAAGATACCATGGGCAAAATCGTGGATTATCCTGGATGCATTAAAAGAAGATGGAAGGAATACACAGAGTCATCTTACCAAAAAGAACTAATGGACACTGAAAAATTTCAGGAAGCATCATACGAATGAGAGTCAGTGGCACCAGTGATATCATTGTTTTAATCACTTTACGTGATTATTGTTGTTTGTGCCTGCAACTTATAGTGACCCTATGTACAAGCGCTCTGAACCCTGCCCTATATTAAGCCAATCTTATTGTCTCCATCACACCTACCCACATCACCCCAGCTACTGTGTCAATCCAACTAATCCTAGGTCTTCCTCTCCTGCCCTGTCCCATTATCCTTCCAAGCATAATGTTCTTCTCCAGGGACTGGTCCCTCCCAGGCACATGCCTCAAGTGTATGAGATAGAGTTTCAAAATTCTTGCCTCCATGGAGCAGCTTGTTTTCATGCTCTCCAGGATAAACCTTCCTAGACCTAGGACAAATTATAACACTGGTGACAGTGCAAGATTATAAGAAACAGTCATAGGAGCAATAGAACCAAGACATCAGCAGGAGGAGCTTGCTGGCTCCTGGAGTACAGTTGAATATCTTTGGACAGGAGGCTTGTTGTAGCATAGAGCACCTTTGGGTATTTGGTGGAGTTAGGCTCACTGAACCATACAGAAAGCAAGCTGTGTCAAAGCTTAGTGGTGAAATGGAGTGCTTCTGAGAATTTACTGGCAAAACAACCCTTGCTCAGGCAAGGCAGAGACCAGACCTGCCCCTAAATTTCAAGAGGGGGCAGGCAGATGCCTGCACAACTTACAAGAGGCTGTCCAAATTGTATCCTAAGTTGTTTCTGATCCTGAAATTCAGCCTGTTACTTTGTTAATAAACCTCATAATGGAAATTATTTTCTGTGAGTTCTCTGTAGTCAATGAAATGAATTATTGAATTTAGCAGAGAAGTAAAGTGTCATGGAAGGGCAACTAGTGTCAGAATTGTTTAAAAAAAGTTAGAGTAAGAAAGTAGCTTTAATAATGAGATGATATTGTGCAAAAGGAGAGCTCTTGTTTATATCACATCCCCACAAGATAAGAGCCCAAGTACCATCAACAAAGGAATGAATACAAAAACTGTGGTACAATGGAATATTACATAGCATTGAAAAACACTGAACTTATAAAACACTACAGAACTTGGATAAACCTGGGAGAAATGATGCTGAAAGAAATATCTCAGTCACAAAAGGACATATCTACTGCATAACACCTCTGTTATAAAATAGGACTGACATGAGGAGGGGGTTGGGGAAGAAAAGGAGAAGAGTGGGGCGGATAGATAATTAACACGGTGTTGAAGTGGATGATGGAAGAACTGTCAGAGAGGAATGTATGATTGGACATCATGTGTATGACAACAATCTGGAGCAGGGTGTGCATTGCAAAGTGGGCTACAGGAAAGAGGAGAAGGGAGGAAATTATGCAACAATGACTAGATGAAACCCAACCTTTCTGATTACCTTCGTTAAAATGACAGTAAACATTTTTTTTAAAAAAAAATCTAAAAATTCTGGGCAGAATGGTAGCTAATTTTACTTAAGAAAAAGAGAAGGAAAATTAATAAAGCCACCTTTAATTTGAACTTTATATCAGTTTAAATAGGAAATACAAAGGATAAGCACAAAAAGTTTCTTTGAGGCAAAGAAGGAGCAAGAGAATGGAAATTACTGCAAGTGTTTGGTCAGTTGATTGAAGCAATAACAGACTTGGGAAGACTAGACACACTGAAGGGGTGCTGCAGGTGTAGATAAAAGTGCCCTGGGGCAAAATGAATATAATTTGAATGATGAGCCCAAATCAGAATTGAGTAACTGGATCATTTTCTTTTTATACATTTTTTCTGTTAATCCCCTGTTTTCATTCTCTCTTTTATATTTCCTCTGGACTTTCTGATCCTTTATTTGAGAACTCTGCTGTTGACCTTCATGACTTCATTTCCTGATTCTCATGCAACTCTCACATATTGAAAGACTAGTATCTTAACTCTGGCTCATTGGGAAGAAAATTTTTACTGTAGCAGTTCAAATAGAATTGACCGTTATTTATAAAATATAGTCACAAAAAAAGATTTCATCTGTGCAAGTGAGTCAGATGGATCCAGAAAGTGATTTTTTAAAAACCCTGGATAAGCAAAAATACATTGTTGTTGTTAAGGAGGTCACTATCACAAACTAACTTATTGACACTACTTATTGTCTTCAAAATCTAAACTCTAGCCTAGATGATTTGCAATTTAATCAATAAATCCTATTAAAGAGATAAAAAACAAGAAATCATTAAAGTTTGGAAAATCGAAACAGTGCAAAGTAAATGTAATATCAGAGTTACCAACATACATAAATATCAAAAGGCTAATGTTCACTGACAAAAATAAATTTATACAGCTGAAAGTTGAGCATTGAATAAGAATGACAAAAGAATAGAAGCCTTTGAGTTCTATTGGAGAAGAGTGCTGAATATCCCATGGACTTCCAAAAGGACAACAAATATGTCTTGGAAAAGGTTTAGCCAGTGTTCTCCTTGGGGACAAGGATAGTTTCATATATTTTGGGTATCTTGTTAAGAGGGGGCCAGTCCTTGGGAAAGAGAGGGTCACCAAAGGTGAGGAAGACTTTGGTGATGTTAGAAAAAAGTAGGCTTTTTTAGCCCTTACCGTAGACCTCTGGACTCCAGCCACCTTAACTGCAGACACATGGTCTTGCAAATCATCAATAGCTGTGGGACGAGAGAGAGAGAGAAGAGAGAGAGAGAGAGTAAGAGAGAGAGAGAGATCTTTCCACATCGAGCAACAAGATTTGAGAGAGATCCTGGTGGCAAGACTCTGGTGGATGGTGATGGCATTGCTGTGGAAAACCATGGCAAAATGTAATCAGAGGAGCCCAGAGATAAAGGCCATAGTTAAAAGTGTTGCTATTTCTTGCTGAGTGATTGAAGAAACTGCTGACTTGTAATTGCCCTCAGCCAAGCCTTGCTAGATGATTTGGATTTGACTGCTGAACTGAAACCAGGACTCTTACTAATTAAGGAATTGTGTTTTGCCGTTAATCTGGTTTTGGACTCCTGGATTAAACCTGGATTTGCACTGGATAACAGTCTGCCTTCCCCACACTCCAATTTATTCCCTTAATAAATCTCATTTTCAATACCACAACTGTGAGTAAACTCTGCGAGTCAATAATAAGTGGACGGACATCTTGCTACTGGTGTGGCTTTAGAGACATCAGGGGGTTGGGCTATGGGCTCTTTATCTTCTTTGTGCTCTGGAGCAGTGAGGAGCTGTGCTATTCTCCTTTTGACCCTTTCAGAGAGATGTTCTTGGCCCTGTGCCCAGATGTACCATTTTCTGCTCTGTAGGCCACCTTCAACCAAATGAACTGTCAAGATGACTCTAAAAGTAAGCAGGTGTATGTCAGAGATGTTCAGGAGGGCACAAGATAGGGCAGGGTATGGACAGAACATTCATAGGATTATTATGAGTTATAGTTGAATTAACAGTACTAAACAACAAAAAATACATCATAATATTTAACATGTCTAAAATATATCTTTTGAAATACCACATGTACATACACATTTGTTGTTGTAGCTACTGTAGAGTCAAAGCCAACCCATAGCTGACTCTCTGGTGGGTTTTCAGAAGCAGTTAATTGCATGGGAGGAGATTGCTCATATTTGATAAAGGTTTCAAAAATGCATGGAAATGACCCAAGTGTCAAGATACTGGTTACTTTGGGAGAGAAAGAATGAATAGAGCTGGAAAAGCTCTTTAATAGTATCTAGAATGTTTTCTACATGAAAATGACTATTGTTAACACTCAGAAATATTCTATAATTATTAGATAGTAATGCACGCTGCCTAATGAATTTTACAAAAGGAAAGAACTCACTTGGCAGTTCTCAAGCTGAAGGAACTAAAAAACAAATTTCAAGTTTCAAGTCGTAAGACTTAAAGATGCTATGGGAAAAATCTTGAATGATCCAGGAAGTATCAAAAGAAGATGGAAAAATACATGAAGTACTATGCCAAAAAGAATTGGCTGGCACAAAACTATTTCAGGAAGTAGCATATGATCAACATATAATGAAAGAGAAAGTTCAAGACGTTCTGAAGAAATTTGCAAAAAAATGAGGCCCTAGGAGTTGATGGAATATCAAGTGAAATGTCTTGACAAAGAGGTAAAGCCCTGCATGAGCTCACTATGTTGTGCCAAGAAATCTGGAGGACAGTTACTTGGTCAACTGACTGGAAGAGATCAGTATTTATTTTCATTCCAAAATAAGATGATCCAACAGAATATGGAAGTTACAGAATAATTATCATTAATATGACATGATAGCAAAATCTTGCTGATGATTATCCAGAAATGATTAGAACAGTACATTGACAAGTCCCCAGGGGACCACTCCCCATGAGTTCAAAGATCTAGTGTGAAAGTTGCAGACTTACCTGTCCAAGCTAAGGAAAGAGAAATGTAATTGCCTTTATGTTTGTTTTTTAATGGTATTTGCAATGAATAAATCACTGAGTACATGAAATTTAGTCATTCTATCTCATTTCTGTCACCAAGTTCTTATTTTTCAATTACCCTTCCTTTCTTATTATTTCCAACTTTTGCATTCCAGTCACTACTCTGAAGACATTGACAAAAAAAAAGCCTCTAGGAATTGATGGAATACCAATTGACAAATGAAGCAGACCTGAAGTACTTGCTGCAGAAGGTAAAGGACTGTAGTCTTCAACATGCATTGAAGCTCAACATCAAGAAGACAAAGATTCTCAGCACTGGGTCAATTGGTTGCACCATGATGGATGGAGAAGAGATTGAGGTTGTTAATGGGTACAGCTTGCTCGGCTCCATAATCAACACTCTTGGCACCAGCAGTCAGGAAATCAGAAGTCTAATTGCATTTGGTAAGTCTGCTATTGGGGACCTTTCCAGAATATTGAGAAGCAACGATGTCAGCCATGAGACTAAGGTAAGCCTGATCCAGGACATGATCTTCTCAGTTACTTGCTATGCCTCAGAGACTGGATAATAACTAAGGATGATAGAAGCAGAATTGATACCTCTGAGTTGTGGTGCTGGAGAAGAGTCTTGAACATGGAGTGCCAAGAAAACAAATAAGTCTGTCTTGGAGAGGGTGAAACCAAGTTTCTCCTTGGAGGCTAGGATTCTGAAGTTCTGTCTCACATACTTTGGGCATGTAGCCAGGAGGTACCAATCCTTGGAGAAGGACACCATGCTTGGATGGGTGGAGGTACAGCGAAGGAGAGGAAGACACAGATGAGATGGATTGATAGAGTAACTAGGGCAATGGATTTAGGTGTGTAAGAATTAGTGAGACTGGCTCATGACAGGGTACCTTCGGAGCTGTTGTACGTAGGCTTACTATGAGTCACAAGTGACTCGTCGGCACATAACAACAACAACCACAACTGCTACTAATATACATTGTGTTTCATACTTTCCTTCATTGACATTGCGTTTCAAGCAATTATTTTCACACATTGTGTTTTATAAAATTAATCACCATTGAACCATGCCCACTATTACCCAGTCACTTCAGGTTCCAGCAGAATCTCTCCCGTTTCTTTCACCCCTGCTTCCACTTATCAAACTGTGTGACTCTGTAATTTTTTCATTAATTAACTTACCTTTTGCATGTGCAAAACAACAACATCAAAAATGAAAGGTGAATTTTATCAAATGAAATGGGACACTTACTGAGATTTATTTTTACCATTTCTATTGTTAATATGAGAAATTTTTTAATTCCTTACTAATATGGGCCTATGTGAACATTTGTAGAATGGATTCAATTGATCATGATTATTTATTATTTTGTAATATTGCTACTCTATGTTATTTTTAAAGTATATATTTTCAATGTATTTCCAAGGCTGTAAATCATAAGGGAAGAAACTGCCTATCTTTCTATTACAGAGTGATTTTTTGCTTG
>NW_006399757.1:8112003-8113754 GCF_000299155.1 Elephantulus edwardii | reverse complement strand
TAGTCTCAATATTTATCGGTCAAAGGTGATACATCCTGTAGAATTGCTGTGTAGATAGGTTTTTCTTCATATTGATTGAAAAGGTATGGAGATAAGATGCATATTTGCCATACACTTTTCCTGATCCTGAAACATACAGTGTTCTCATTTTCTGTTCTGACTGCTGCTTTTTGGTCCAAGTATAGGTTTCCCAAGAGCACAATCAAGTGTTCTAGGTTCTCCATTCTTCTTAATGTTAGCCACAATTTGTCATGATCCACACAGTCAAATTCTGTTGCATAGTCAATGAAACACAGAGATAGACCTTCCTCTGGTACTCTCTGCTTTCCGACAAGATCTATCTAATATTGGCTATAATGTCCTCAGTATCATGGCCTCTTCTAGACCCAGCCTGCACATCTGGCAGTTCTCTGCTATAGTATTCTTCCAGTAATTTCTGCATAATCTTCAGTAGACTCTTGCTTGTGTGTGATATTAGTGATATCGTTCAATAATGTGAACACTCTGTTGGACCACCTTTTTTTTCTGAATGGGAATAAATACAGATCTCTTGTAGTTAATTGGCGAAGTAGTTTTCCTCCAGATTTCTTGATATAACCTGGTGAGGGCAGCATCTGTTTGCTGAAATATGTCAATTGCTATTCCATCAATTCCTGGGGCCTTGTTTTTTGCCAATTCCTTCAGAGCACCTTGAACCTCCTCCTTCATCACCATAGGCTCTTGATCAGCCAGTTCTTTTGGGTATAGTACCTCTGTGCACTACTCCAATATTTTGTGATGCTTCATGTGTCATTCAACATTCTGCCTTCAGTATCCTTAAATATTTAGTGAAAATCCAAGAATGTCTTTTGGAAAGTACAAACTATCATTATAAAGAAGCTATGTTTCTAATTTATGATAAATTCATAGTGATGTATCTACATTCTCATCTTGTTATAATAACTAATATTTTTCTGATTGTTGAGACTGCCTAGAAATGGAATATATGAACCTACAGACTCTTGAGTTAGTTTTGGAGCCTGTAGTCTATGCCGGCAGTCAACTGCTAGATTAGTGGGAAACTATCACTGATTGGAGCTCTTATACTGGGCACTCATATCTGGCACAGTCCACAATCTTATTTAGAGCAGTGCTTCCTTTGCAGAGTGATTCATCTTTGGCCATCTCAGGGCACCAAAGACTGTCTTTTTTAAGCTAGCCATCTCTGGTTGTTTCCTGCCTGCACTCATACCCTAGACTGGCAAAGACACCATCTCTAGCCAGGCACCACCACTGAGACCAGCAGAAACTCTACCTTAGGATAGGTGCCCCCTGGTTTTTATACACCCAAAGAGACACTACCCATGACAAGGCTAACATCTTGATATTTCATCAATCACTCAGATGAGCAGAAACTCTAACCTGTCTGTTCACCTAACTCCTCACTAGTAGAGACCAATAGGAAACATCACAATACATGGAAAAAAGATTGAAGTTGTCAACAATTTCATTTTACTTAACATTTACAACCAACACCCAGCAGACAAGAAATCAAAAGATGTGTTGCATTGGGAAAAATTTTTAAAGCACTAAAGAAAAAAGATACTAGTTCATTTCATTCTTCAATGAGATGGAAAAGGCAATCTCCAGCTTCATTTGGAATGGAAAGAAGCCACAAATAAGCAAAGCACTTCTTAAAAATAGAAAAAAGTTAGGAGGCATCTCACTTCCTGATTTAAAATCCTACTACACTGCCGTGGTAGTCAAGACAG
>NW_006399757.1:8110470-8111903 GCF_000299155.1 Elephantulus edwardii | reverse complement strand
AGTATTCCATTGTGTGAATATACCACAGCTTCTCTACCCATTCGTTTGTTGATGGGCATTTAGGTTGTTTTTAGCACAACTCTATGGGACTATGAACAAGAACACCCTCAAATTCACTTATCATATATGAAAGAAATGTTGTTGTCGTCGTCGTGTGCCGTCGAGTCATTTGCGACTCATCGCGACCCTGTGTACAACATCCCTAAACCCTGCTCTATCCTGTGCCAATTGCATTGTCTCTGACACGCCCATCCCGATTACCCCAGTCACTGAATCAATCCATCTCAGAGAGGGTCTGCCCCTCTTGCGCCGTTTTCCCACCCTCCCAAGCATGATGTTCCTCTCCAGGAACCTGTCCCTCCTGGCAACATGCCCAAAGTATGTCAGACGAAGCCCCAGAATCCTTCCCTCCAAGGAGTACCTTGGCTTAACCCTCTCCAGGATGAATCTGTTTGTTTTCTCGGCAGTCCATGGAACATTCAATACTCTTCTCCAGTACCACAGCTCAAAGGCATCAATTATCCTTCTGCCCTCTCTAGTCATTGTCCAACTCTCTGACGCATAACAAGTGATTGCAAAGACCATGGCCTGTATCAGGCGCACCTTAGTCTCCAGAGAGACACCATTGCTCTTGAAATATTATGTATAAATATATAATAAATATAAATATATAATGTGATTGTTGTTAAATGCTGTCAGATAGAGCACTACTCATAGCTACCCTATAAACAAAATACCTGAAGTCTTTCTATAACTATTGTCATTTCTCAAAGTTCATAGAGTTTCCAGAGGCATGTTGTTTAGGAAGTGGATGCCACTCCTGTTTCCAGACATGTCTTAATCTGGAAGCTCCACCAAACACTGTCCTCTATGGGTAACCATTAGGCATTTGACACCGTAAAATTATTTCACATAACTAGGTAGATACATTTAAAATGACCAAGTTTTAAATTTCCAATTATGACTTAAGCTGTTTTCAGCAAGAGTTGAAATAGTCAATGGATAAATAAAAACAATAAGAGCAAAGCATATTGCTTATCTGAATGAAGCAAATGAATTGTTCATTGAAACCGAAATTTATTCAAAGCAAATATCACTTGTTAAAGTGCAGTGTTCATTTACATTTCAGGGGGGAAAATCTACTAAATGAATAACAAATTCTTTAGTTTGTATGCAATTTTTATTCATGTCTTTGTATTAATGTATTAGCTACTGATTGGATAAAAAGTATAATCCAGAATTTCAGTTGAACAGAAAAAACAATGTAATTATAAGAGAATTTTATGACTAAATCTTTAAATAAAATTTCAAAGAGTAGAAGGACGCTAGCATTGTAAAGATTATTATAAAAGAACTCATCTTGCTATGTTTATGTTTTTTTAAATTAAATTTTATTAGTTTTAATGAACATTTACAGAGATTTTGGGTTTTCA
>NW_006399757.1:8106814-8110085 GCF_000299155.1 Elephantulus edwardii | reverse complement strand
AAGTGTTGCAGCCTAGAAGATACAAATTTAACTAACAAGTTAAAAGTGCATGAGTCAAAAATTGAAAAGCAATAATATTCTGAATAGAGGTTCTAATAGTGGCACAAATCAAGTTACAGAGGTAAGGTGGTGAGTTTTTTATTAAATTACATAACAACTTATTGAAATGGCCAGTACTTTTATTTATGCTATGAATTTACCTGTTTCAGATGTGATTATGTGTTTTTAACCTTTAAGATTCTGCATAGTGCCTGTACTCCCTACTTAGATTTCTAGCTCTCTCCACCTCCACACTGCATAATGCTAATTAAGCTGCGGTCTTTGAAGGTGTCACTGTTGCTGTTAGGTGCTGTTGAGTCAAGTAGCACTCACAGCAACTTCATGTGCAACAAATCTGAACCTTGCTCTAGTCTGCACTAACCTTATGATATTTATATATCTATAACATAGTATTTTCTGTGTTAATCCATTTTATTAAGGATCTTCCTGTCTTTCTCAGACATTCCACCTTTCCTAGCATGATGTCTCTTTCCAAGGTTTACTTCCTTCTGAGAATATGCTCATCCTTGCCTTTAAGGAACACTCTGGTGTACTTCTTTCAAGACAGATTTGTTTGCTCTTTTGGCCAACTGTAATATATTCTTTGGAGTTTCCATATTCTAATTTGTTCCATGGCTATAATCAGAGTCAAGCACCTCAGGTAAGAAGATGGTTTTCTGAAAAAGGTGGAGGCATTCTTCTTCAGAAGCTATAATTTACAGTTCACCAAATCTATGACGTTATTGTTTATAATATACACTATTATTTTATTTACCACTAAGAAAGGATAAAAGCACTCCCAATGATGCTTGTTATGTTATACTTATTACAATAACTCTTTATGCTTTATTCACATATATTTTTACATAATATAGACATAAAAAGGAGTTCTGATGTCCTAGTGTTAAGGAGTTACACTGCTAATCCAAAGACATGAAGTTTAAATTTATCAGCTCCTTGGGAAAAAAAGATGGGTACTCTCCTCCCATGTGCTTTATGGACTCTGGATATCTGCTGGAGGATTAACTATGAAATGGTTCTGACTGGAGGGCACACAATAACAACAACAATGACAGATATAAAAAGAAATAAATTAAATTAATTGGTTAACATATTTCTAACAATTCTTAAATAGAATAATATGGCAATTTAATTTAGAATCTGACTTTAATAGCTTTCTTTTTGACAGAGCTGTTAATGCTTCTCTTTGCCATACAATATCATGTATTACTAAAGCATTGGAGAGATGATGTTTCTTAATGGTTTTCTGCTATTTATCTCCAGCATTTTCTTTCAAGCTGCTACTCAGTATTAGTCTCCAGTTTTGGCTGCAAGTGAACAGGCAAAAATCACTATATCACAGTGTCTATTATGACTAGGACAGCCACTGTATCAAAATAGTACCTGGTTTCAGAGATGTTAAATGGTAAAACTATTGTTCTTTTTAGAAAGTGAAATATTGTATGTAAAGCTCAAAAATTACAGAAAGGTATTTACCCTACTATGTAAATTGGTCTATGACAAAACTAAAGAATGGATGAAACCAAATATAGAGACAAAGATGAAAGATGTTGAATAAGTCCTAAAGACTCTGGTCTCAGCAGTTATTGCCATTCAACTTCAACTCTGCACTATTTTAACTTGTTTCTCTTCTAATAAATTCCCTTGGTTGAAGGCAAAGTCCATAGGGAAATGTACAGCTAACCCAAGATCACTGCTTTCTGGAGGTATGAACTCAAAAGCGACTCCAGGGCAGAAAAATGGGCAATTGTCTCCCTTGTGATTTACAGCGTTTGAGCTTAAGCTAGGCTTCATTGGGTTCCTCTACCTTGTATAGGAAAGAATTTTCATGAATATAGCTTATACACTGTTATATTTAAAACAATTTTCTTTTTAAATCTATATGCCCACTGAAAATTGAAAAGATATAAACACTCTTGATCAGATTTCTTACTTATAGTGCTTAAAGAAAAATGAAACTATTGGCAATAACAAATGATTTCATCATCATAAAAATAGTCTGTTGATGGGACTTGGATGGAAACCTTGATCTAGCTGATTGGGCCACAAACTTACAAAACCAACCACTGTAGCCATGGTCTACCAGCTTTCAATACTTTTTCCCTAGGATACACTACTTTAAATTAGATAAAATCAACAAAAGACTTGGGATTCTACTGCTTCCACATTCTGACCTAGAAATAAGGTGTGATGTGACAAATTTAGTATAAACTATTTCCCCCAGGATTGACTCAGAGGAGCAGATAGCTTTGACAAAGAAGTGTTTGTCATTCAACCAGTATATTCACTGTTAGCAAAGTTGGCAAAGAGCTGTTGCAGAAAAACATAAATTCTGTTAAACTTGCATTATTTGTGGCCTCCTTCTGTCTTTCAAACAAAATTGATGTTTGACATCTAAATATACATTTGTTCTTTCTTTTCAGTACATAACTGAATTTTTCCCTTCATGTAAAGTGTTTCTCAATTTGTTACCTTGAGAGTGACAGAGAATATTGTAATTTACTTCAAGTAATAGGTGGGTAGGGATGTAAATGTTGACTAAAATGTGATTGAGTTGGGGTTGATGTTGATGTTTTAATTTGGGCAATATAGACAGTGTTTCTTCATTGATTGTTTCATTACAACATGAAGCACTTTGATGGAATGTCTAGTGAAATATATATATATCAAGATAGAATGTATACGACCTAGAGTTTTTCTTTTATGAGATATATCTATCAATATGTTATTCTCTTTAGATTTTGTTTTCTGCTTCTATCAAATAGAGACAGATTCTGAAGCTTCATCTGACATCCTTTGGACATGTTGCAAGGAGGGATCAGGCCTCCCCCCTCCCACATTAGTTTATTTACAAAATTTGAATACAAATTTGAACAAATTCTTTCAATTTCCCTCATACCCCCCACCCATCAAATTGTACAACACAATGATTAATCACCTCTTCTCCCTGTACATCCACATCCCTCTGCTTCCAGCCTCTCCCACTCTTTTGAATCCTTATACTCATTCTAAAATAATGGCTTTATACAATATTTATCCTTGTAGGACTGAGTTAGTTCACTCAGCATAATGCTCTCTAGTCAGGAGGGACCAGTCCTTGGAGAGGGATGTCATGCTTGGGAGGGTAGGGGGATAGCGCAGGAGAGGAAGACCCTGGAGGAGATTGATTGATTCAGTAACTGGGGTAATGGAGGTAGGTGTGTCAGAGGCA
>NW_006399757.1:8091983-8098689 GCF_000299155.1 Elephantulus edwardii | reverse complement strand
GGGGAGAGGGATGCAACAATGAATGAATGGAATTCCAAAATCTCTGTAGATGTTCATTGAAATGAAAAATAAAGAAATTAAATAAAAAAAAAAGAAAAAAGATACTGGTTCAAAGACTAAGGTATGCCTGCTTCAAGAAAAGAGTATTTTTAATAGCTTTGATGCATCTGAAATTTGCACAATAAACAAAGAAGACCAAAAAAGAAATGATGCCTTTGAATTGTGGTGTTGGTAAAGAGTAGTAAATATTTTGAGGACTGTTAGAAAACAAACAAGTCAGTCTTGGAGGAAGCACAAACAGAGTTATCCATAAAGGCAAAGATGGTAAAATTTCTTTATATATGCTGTGCACATGTTGTCAGGAGGGTCAAATCCTTGACACAGTGACTGTAACAATGAGCTTGAGCATAATGGAAATCATGAGGATGGTGAAGTATAGGGCAAGGTTCTGCTAAGATCACTATGAGTTGTACTCAACTGGATGGCTCCTAACAACAATAACAACAACATTGACCTCGTGAGAGTTCTGGTGGCATTGACCATAAGAATTTGTGCTATTAACTCAATGGTCCTTGTTTCCGGCAATTTGAATCCACTATCTGCTCCAAAGGAGGAAGATGAAAACTCAAGGGAGGGTCAACTATGAGTTGATTTTTGATTAGACAGCAATGACTTTGGCTTTTGATTGACTTTTGTGGAGAGGAATTTTTATCCTCATTTTATTTATACTACATTCAATATCTAATTTTAATAGATTGAGTAATAACTCAGTAATATACCCCAGTTTGTCACTTCTTTCTGTATCTATAACTTTTGCCCTGAAAATGTAATATTTCATCTTCTTCCAGTGCTAAAGTTTTAGTATATGTTTTCCTACCCTCAATACTGGGCTTATTCATGAGATTTGCCCATGACTCATGAGTCTTGGCTCATGAGATGTTAACAAACAGAGACTTGGCATGTATTTGCTTAATCTCTTAGATTGTGCTAGCGGCATAAGAGTATGCTTGACCAGCACACTTGGCCAAGAAGAGAATAAAAACACACAAAGCAGAACTTCTCTACAAACTCATGAGTTATAAATAAATGTTTATTGTTTTGCACCACAGATATTTCAAAATTGGTTTCTGCACTGCAAATTATAGCATTGGCTTGTTACCTATTGATTTGAGCCACTTGTAAGACAAGGTTAAATTAATAAAAACTAATGAATACTACAAACTAATCTCTAAATTATTTTTCCATTTTGAAATCTATGAATTTTATGACTAAGTAAAGTTCATCTTACACATCTGATATACCAGGTGGCTAAAATGTTTAACATATGGCTTCATCATTGATTTCTCTTGTATGTATTTCAGTAATTTTTGCTTGAATATCCATGTTTTTAAAATTTTGTTAAGCAGACATAATAGGGACAAGGAGAAATGAAAATTTACCAGCTTAAAACAAAGGAGTATCTAATCCCCTTATTTCAGACTTCAAGATAAAATTGATGTTGTTGAAGAGCAGAATTGCACATCCAATTTATGCATTTGCTGTCAATAAATAATATATCTATTGAAAAGAGAATTGGCAAAAGTTGTATGTTAGATATATTTATACTAAAATTATGTTTTCTTGACTTAGAGATTTATGGTTCAGGTTTCACGGAATAGTCTACTGAACTGGGCTACTGCTTCTCTTCTATATAGTTCATTGTGTTATATCTTGAGTCTTAAATGTTTGCATGTCTCAATCCAAGATGAGATTCTTATGGCTGTTTCTCGGTGTCATTGAGAGTGTTCTGACTCTCATCCACACTATACACAACAGCATGAGACCTGCCCAGCTTAGTTATCATCCTCACAATTGCTGCTGTTGGAGCCACTGTGCTAATGCAGCTTGTAAAGGTCTTATTTTTGCTGACCTCTGCTAAGCCAGCCATATCTCCTTCTCCCCAACCCCCAGCAACTGGCCTCTTGAGAAAATGGATTTGCACTTAGGGCAAAATAGGCAAGATAATAGTATCTCTTCAACTAGAGCAATAGGGGCGGGAGTGGGGCGGGGAGAAGAATCAAGAGTAGAAGGTAGTTGTTGAGTACCATCAGTGAGAACTGACTTGTAGCTGACCCTCCAGCAGCGTTTCAGAGGCAGTAAATTGCATGGGAGAAGGTTGCCCATCTTAGGCCTACAGAGTAGTTGTTGGATTTGAACTACATGCCTTTTTGTTGGCAGCACAATTCCTTACCACTGAGCCTCTAGAGCTCAAGAAATAGGGGAAGGATATAGAATATATGACTAACAGCCTCCTCGAACAACTGCCTGCTTTGTCATGAGACCATGGGCAGTGGCCATCTACCATTACTGAAAGGAATTCGGATGGTTTAGTGCATAGAGTTACACTGCTAACCCAGGATGCAGTTCTCTGACAGTGTGAATTCAGCAGACAGTCCTGGAGAGATAATTCCTGTGAGATTTACAGCCTCAGAAATCCACTGAGATATAAGCTACGAGTTAGAACCTACTTGACAGTAATTAACAAAAGACCATTTGATCAAAGATTGGGCAAAAGCATTCCTATCAAAAGGAAGGAAGAAAAAAGAGTAGGATTTAAAATTCTGGACTACAGACTTTCTGGAGCTGTAAAAACTGGATTAATCTCTCAAACTATTGCACTGAAATTATTTGTAAACCTTAAACTAAAAATATTTCCTGAAAACTTCTTAAAACTAACAGTAGTTCTGATAAACTAGTGAAAAGTTTGAATTGTGGTGTTGATGAAGAGTACTGAGTATTCCACGCACTGACCGAAGAACAAGCACGTCTGGTTTGGAGGAAGTGCAGTCAGAGTTGTGCATCCTTAGGATGACGAAACGTCATCTCATATATTTTGAGCATAGTGTCAAAAGGGGGAATCCTTGGAAGCACATATCATGCTGAGAAAGGTAGACTCAAAAAAACCTTTTTTCAAAAAAACCCCAAAAAACCTCTTTCCATCTACTAAGACTTGATCCCCAGCTCGCTCATCCTCCAGTGAATTTTCTGAAGCTGTGAATCACATCAGAGGAGACTGACCCTCTCTCCCTTGCTGAGCTTCTAATGAATTGGAACAACCAGAAGGGTATTGCCTTTAGGCTAGCAGCTCGCCTGCCGGCTGACTAGGTCACCGGAGCTCTCCAATTGGAAAGTTCAGCAAAAGAGAGGAAGACCTTCCTGAAAGAGAGACAGATTGCCTAAGACTGTAACAATGAGATAGGGCGTGACAGAGTTGAGGTGATGGCACAGGATAGGACAAGGTTCACATCTGCTGTTCTTGGGGTTGCTGTGAGTGGTCGTCAGCTTGATGACACTTAGCAACAATTAAAAATGGCTAGCTTGAGTATTATATTTTTTTTAAGAATTATTTTTATAGGGTCAAATTGACAACAACAATGAAGAGCAGTGAGTTTACCTTAGTAGATGGGAAACAACTCGGAAATGGAGAGTGAGCATAATTGCATAACCCAAAGAAATGTAACAATATCATTGAATTATACACCTACAAGCTGTGGAACTGAATATTTTACTGTGTGTATCCTCAACAACAGCAATAAAGTTAACCTTTAAAATGGTATCATTCTACTTAACCTTTTTTATTATTACTGTATCTTAATAACAGAGGGGAGTGTAAAAAATGTTTGGTTATATCACAATTTTCTCTTTTACAATTAGTAAAATCAACTTTAAGCATATCTCTAAAATTAAGCCTATACTTCTATTTTAAATTTCCAAGACACTTACTTTACAGGTAAGCTATTAATTTTTTCAATGATGTAAAACTTATTTAAAAAGTGGAACTAAGTAGAATTGCTAAAGTGTAGGTTCAATGAGGACAAAGATCTTTGGTTTTCTTTGCTAACCTCTTGCCCTAAAATATCTAGAACACATCATATACATAATAGGTGCTCGATAATGGGTCTTTCGGGAACTCACCTGAACATATGCTAGTTAATTTGTCCTTTAGAGGACATTGCATAGTGATATTTAGTACTAATAAATGTTTAAATGGATTAGCACTAAGTCTTTTTTAAATTACTATTACTATTATCATTATTATTTTAGCATAAAGTTTTGCTGATTAGATAACAAAGGGTATCTGACAGAAGCCTACTGCTGCCAGGTTTCTATGATCTGTGCATAGGATGATGCACCAGAGAGTGAGGGACACTTTTTTTTTTCTGAACTTACAAACTTCTAAAAGTCAACAGGCAGGGTTTTTTTGGTTTTGGGTTTTTTTTTTGTTTTTTTTTTCGTGGTAGTTGGAGACATCATCTATCCAGTATGCTGATAATATGATTTTATCCCTAATTTATTCTTTCTTTTCCACTCACCTTTCCAAAAGTTGAGTAATTTACCAAGTATAAGTTTATTTTTTTAAAACCAATTTCTAACTATTTCAAAAGAAGATAATAATTTCGGGGGAGGATTGTGATGAACAATAATCATTTAAGGTTCTTTTTTATTGTAGTCTTTATTTTCCCTTTACTGCATACTTGGATGAGCATTTCACTTCTGCCTATCAGAAACTTTAAAGTCTAGTTCAAGTTTCATTAAAACCTTTGTTAACTAGCCTTTTATCATGATAATAGTAATATATGTTAACTTTGCATTTACTTGGCACAGATATATGCTTAATATCAGGCACGCTGAGTCTGAAAACATCATACACACAGTGACCAGATTAGTGTCACAAATAAGCATAGCCAATAAGCTTTGTTGATTCAGTTATTGAATATTGGGAACCTATGTCTAAACTTGGAAAGCTGCAGCCTTATGCATGTGGAAAAAGTAATAGAATGAGAAAATAAATTAGATACATTATATCTTCTAAACATTCACGAATGCATAACAATTTACCTAATCACTTAGTAAATTAATGTACAAGGAATTGCTTTATTTGCTGGTGATAAAACAATGACCAATCTTTTACACTTTAGGAACCTATATTTTATTGGGAATAAAAGAAATAAATGGCTGTTTAAAGAATAAGAAAATGAAATATGTGTAATATTTCAAATGAGGATTATTCCTGTGGAGATAATACAGTTAAATAATATGTAAACAATAGTATAAGAGGACTAAAGATGTGAGAATTGTAAAGGAGGGTTTTGTTTTTTTTATAGAGGAGTGTTAGAGGCCTTACTCTAAGCAAAGACATGACAAAGTCATTCATATTTGAGGAATAAGGAGCACAAGTATTTTGGATTATGGGAAGAACAAAACTAAAAGTTTTGAGATAGGAGTGTGATTTGTATGTTGGGGGGAAAAAGAGTATAATGCAATTGAGTCCATATGGAGAACAGTTGTTAGGTGCCACTGGGTTGCTTCTGACTTATAGAAACCCTAGGTGTGACAGAGTGGAACTGTCTTCTCCTCTACCATCCTTTGATCCCATTGCTTCACTCACTGGGTGGAGTTAATCCATTTTGGTTGGGGTATTTGTCTTTTTTATGATTCACTTTTTTCTGACATTATATCACTCATAGTATCCTTCTACAGGGGCTAGTTCTTCCTAATAACATGTCCAAAATATGTGAGACAAAGTCCCTCAACCTTCTCTTCTGAGAAGCCTTACGACAATCCTTGCTCCAAGACAAATTTGTTCATTCTTCTGGAAATCCTTGTATAGTCAATATTGGCTGTAAATGCCATAATTCAAAGATATTAGCTCTCTTTTGGTGGTCTTAGATGAAAACTCTGGATTTGTGTCAGGCACAGTTTGACCTACAAAATAATCTTTGCTTTGGTTCACTTTAAAAAGAAAATTTGAAGCAGATTTTCTCCAAAGCAATACTTGATTTGATTATTTGCTAGCAGCTTCCCCTGAGCTCTGATGGCATAGTCTGTAGGGAGCTGTCCTGTTAACCAAAGATGGTGCCTCTCTGATAACTTGAATCCACCAGCAGCTCTGTGGGAGAAAGAAGGGAAATCTATTGCCATGTTATTTACAGTCTCTGAAAGCCCACTGGAGGGTCAGCTGTAAGTCAGTTCAAACTTAGTAACAATGAATATTGAGATACTTCCTTTTAAATTTGCTCTTGATTTCCTGTTACTTCTTCTGAATAGACAATAATTCAAAACAGAATAAACAGCAAATCTTTGCTTTAAACAGAAAAGTCCTTAACTACGATACCGCTAAGTTTCCTTGGTTGATGTGTGTTGTTGTTGTTATGTGCCATCAAGTAGACTATGACTCCTAGCAGTCTGGTGAACAATAGCTTGTACAAGGCCGAATCTTGAGCCAATCTCACTGTCTCTGACACACTTTTCCCATTGCCACAGTAACTGTGTCAATATATTTCATCCAGGGTCTTCCTCTCCAGCATTGACACTCCACCTTTCCAACACAATGTCCTTCTCCAAGGACTGGTCTTTTCTGGCAATATGCCCAAAATATGTGAGATAGTTTTAAAAATTTTCTCCTCCGAGGAGCAACCTGGTTTCACCTTCTCCAGGATATACCTGTTTGTTCTCTTGGCAGTTTCTGGTGTGCTCAATACTCTTCTCCAGCACCACAACTCAAATATGTTGATTCTTCTTCTGTCATTATTAGTTATTGCCCAGCTCTCAGACACATAGCGCAAGTTATTAAGCAGATCATGGCCTGGATCAGATGCACTTTCGTCCTAAGGCTGATACTGTTGCTCTTCAGAACTCTAGAAAAGTCCCTGACAGCAGATTTTCC
>NW_006399757.1:8090136-8091883 GCF_000299155.1 Elephantulus edwardii | reverse complement strand
ATGAGTCACAGGCAACTCCACAGCACATAACAACAACAACATCAAATTGGGAACAAAGTTATACCACCTTAAGAAACAATGTAAAGATAAGCAACCTTGTTGGTAAAATGTTTGTGCATCTTTGAGATAAAGATATTGAATTATGACAGGGTATTATTAATAGTTGGCTAGCTTGAGTTCATTAATTCTCTTATGTATGTATGGGTGAACTGATTACTTTAGAGAAAAATATGTCAATGAATGCCTCTCTTTACTCAGAAAAATGGTTTTCTTACTCTTAATTAATTTTCAGTGAGTAGTATCATTTATAATTTAAATGAGGTATCTAAGGAGGAAATGCTTTGTATATGATACTTAATGCTTAATGTAGTTGCCAACCATTGTCACTAAAGTTTTCAAAATAAGATACTACACTTAAAATAGAGAGAAAAAATATTTATATGTGTTTCTTTTGTTTTTCTATAGTCTTTCAATCGAAATGTTTGTTTATATCAGTAATGATCTACAGATATATTGTATTAATCTAGTGGCAATCGAGTTCAAAACATGCTAATGCATTCGTAGGGGTGTGGAAAGGCTAAAATGAGAAGGAAAAGACTTTTTTTTTTTTTGTAGCTCATTTGAATTCTTCTTTTAATGACTTTAACTTTGAAATTTATTTTGCTAAGGTTTTGTAGAGTACCAGAAATGTGCTTGGCTATGGGTTAAAAAGAACTGTGAGCATTAAGTAAATCACTTGACCTTCTTGCTTTCATATCCTAATTGTAAAATGTAAATTAACGTAGTATCCACTCCTAGAGGTTTTGGAAAGAAAAATGACATAATACTTGTTATGTACCATCAAGTTTCCTGTAACTCATGGCAACCCTATGTATGTTAGCTCTTCCCTAACCTGAGGCAATCTCATTGTCTCCAACAGACCTAATCCCATTTTTCTAGTCACTGAGTCAATCCATCTCATTCTGGGACTTCCTCTCCTGTGCTGTCCCTGTACTCTTCCAACCATGATGCCTCATTCCAAGCACTGATCCCTCATGGCCACATGCCCAAAATATGTGAGGAACTTCAAAACCCTTGCCTCCAGGGAGGAACCTGGTTTCACCTTCTCCAGGAGAGACATGTTTTTTCTCCTGGAGGTTTCCAGTATGTTCAACACTTCTCCAGCATTACAATTCAAAGACATTAATCCTTCTATCATCCTTAGTTATTGTACAGCTCTTAGATGTATAGCAAGTAATTGTGAATACCATATCCTGAATTAGGTACACCTTAGTCTCCAGACTGACATCATTGCTCTTTGGTACTCTAGATAAGTCCCTGACAGCAGACTTTCCCAAAACAATTCATCTTTTGATTTCCTGACTACAGGTGCCAAGAGTGTTGATAGTGAAACCAAGCAAATTGAAGTTATCAATAATTTTAAACTCTTTTCCATCTATCCATCATGGTGCTGCCAATTGGCCCAATGGTGAGAATCTTTTTCTTCTTGATGTTGAACTTCAATCCATAATGAAGACTACAGACCTCAACCTTCTGCAGCAAACATTTCACATCCGCTTCAGTTTCAACAAGCAAGGTTGTGTCATCTGTGTAACACTGGTTGTTGATGATTCTTCTCTAATCCTGATGTCACATTCCTCCTTGTAAAGTCCAGCCTCCTAAATGATCTGTTCTGCATGTTGTTGTTGTTATGTGCCGTCGAGTCGCCTGCGACTCATAGCGACCCTATGTACAACAGCCCTAAACT
>NW_006399757.1:8086453-8088889 GCF_000299155.1 Elephantulus edwardii | reverse complement strand
ATATAATCCAATTGAGGAAATTGGTAGCCAAATGAAATAAGATGGTTGCAATGGAATTAGTGTAACTCTGTCTGAGTTTGACAACTTTAATTTCTTAAAAAAGCTTAATAACTTTAACATTATTATACATTCACATATAATGATAAGAAATAATAAAGAGAAATCTCAGGTATCAACTGCATAGATTCTCTCAATAGTGTTATCTTAGAAATATATAGTCCTAACACAATCATGGTATTTAATGAATACAACCCATTGACTTTATTTGCTAGTGCTCCATATTTCATTGAGTATAGTTTGGACATTACTTAAAATATACTTAAAATAAAGTCAATTATTATTGAATCCTTTTGTGGACTTACCAATTACTTATGCTTCTTGTGATCTATTTTGAAACTCAACTTTTGGTTTTAATTCAAATAGCTACTGCAGTAGATGGTGTACCACTGAAACAAAACCCTTGCATCACTCATAAGGAAGAGGGAAAATAAAACTCAGATCCTCTGAAGAAGATATCTTCCTAGGGGAAGCACTCTAAGTGACACATCAATACTCATTCTAAAAACCATTCTCTTGAACTAAGATATTTTTTTCATGAAATTGAGGAGGTTGCACTAAAGTGCTTGCTGCAGACGCTCAAGAACTGCGGGATTGAGCAGGTTTCAGGGCTATTGTACATATACTATGAGACACAAGGGACTTGACGGCACATAATACCAACAACAACAACAACTATATATATATACCAACATTTATCTAGTATTGAGTTAACAACAGGCATTGTTCTAAGGATTTTACATTTGTAAAGCAATGCCTAATAATATGCCTGTTGAGATGTGTTCTATTATTTACATTTTATAAATAGCAATATTTGTTGGGATCTTAACAAGACAAGGGTAACAATGGGAAGATAAGATCCAATAGACACCAGAGTTAAAAATTCTTTTTAAATGGAGGCTGAACAAGACAATCTTTAAGATTCTACAATATCATCTGCTTTGCGATTGAAAATATGGCTAGAATTACATACTACATCCTTCTGGGTAAATTGAAAGCCAAAAAACTGGATAAAACTTGTAGTGAATATATTCAAATGTGCCTGAAATTCAGATTGGGAAAATTACTTTGAGCCAGATTTGAAGCTCTAGTTCTCCTAAAGACTTGTTGTTAATGATTAGCTTTTGACCAGTGAATTATGTGAAAATTGAACTGTTTTGCCAATTCTCTCATTACTTGGTCCTGCTTGCACACCTGTCATAATCGGTGCTCCAAAACACAGTATAATTATAGGATTCAAGCGCAGCTCTCTGTCCAAACTCTTTAAGGCACTAAGCTTAGAGCTTTGAAAATGCCAGCACCTTCTCTGAAGCAAAGAAAATGATTTATAATTGGGACCTGACTTTTTCTAACACAGTAATTTGAAAAAGAAGGAGACACACATAAAATAATAAGAGCTTAAGACTAAAGATTGTAATTATATCAAGAAAACACCAGAATATATGTGGTTCTGAATTTTCTGTCCCAAACAACAAAGACTTTTGGTGAATTACTACTGCTTCAGGAACATAGAAAGATTAGTCTAACACGAAGCAGAAAATGTAATTTTACTTTACTAAACGTCTCCTGAATGTGTGTGAGGAAGGTTATAGTAGATACAGTGCAACAGACTGAAAGTCAAGAATGTAAGCCAGTTTTATAGATAAAGTTAAATTTACGACAAAAATATTTTACTTATGATTTATAACTCCTCATTGGTTACTGAACTGGTAAGACTTAGTACTAATCCTAGTCACTCTCTTTCACTTAATAACCACAATGGTTGGTGCTGAAAGGTGGAAAAGCCTGAAGGGATCAGTGGTAAAGATGGTTAATTGCCCATGCCCATTCACTTTCATTTCTCCTTCTCTTTGTTTTGTAATTATAATGCTCAATTTTAGCTGATTTTTTTTTTTTGTGCCCCTGGTGTTTCCTCTTCCAGCCCCTTTCATGGTTAGCTGTGACTATGTACCTACTGTAGTAGATGTTAGGAGAACCTGCGTGCCACTCCCTTAAGAGGAGTTTGCTTGTCTTCTACATGCTTTTTCAGCTTCAGCTTTCTGAAGATGAAAACTTAGATGTGGTAGTGGTGGAGTGACTAGTGAGCATGACTGCTAACTGAAAGACTGGAGTTTCCAGGTCACCTCCTTGTTATTAGGCATTGTTAAATTGCTCACATCCTGTCGCCACCCTATGACCAACAGATAAGGATCTTACTTTATCCTGTACCATCATCTTGATGACAGTCATGGTAAAGCCCGTCATTCCAGTCACTAGTTTAATCTATTTCATTGAGTGTCTTCTTCTCTTTCACGGTCCCTCTATCTTTCCTAATAGGATGCCCTCTTCCAAGCCCTTGGCCCCTCTTGACAATATTTTTGGAGTATATGAGATGAAGTT
>NW_006399757.1:8070672-8086288 GCF_000299155.1 Elephantulus edwardii | reverse complement strand
TTTTATTTATTTTTAGATGCTATTGAGCCAGTTAGGACTAAAAGCGACCCTGTGAATAATAGATTCAAACCTTGCCCTATGCTGCACTGGCCTCACAATCTCTAGTATATTCATTGTTTGTCTTCCTCTCTTTCTCTGAACCTCTCTCTTTCCCTGTATCGGTCTTTTTCCAAGGATTGGCTCCTCCTGACAGAATCCCCCAAATCTGAAATTGTTTGGAAGCCACCACCATTTCCACTAATATAAAAGATGACTCCTGTCTCGCTTCTGCCTTGCAAATATTTAATAAACACATTGCACCACCAAGTTTATGTCTGGACTCTATCTACTAGGAAGGCTGGAAAGTGTAACCTCATGTTTGCTGGGTACTGTGAAAAGGAAATAAGAATGTCCTCCACTGGAGACTAAGAGTCAGCAACCACAGGATAGAAGATCCTGGATTCCAGCACTGCAAATGCCCACATCAATTCTGGATTATACAGTGGAGTTTCAAATGAGAAGGATAAAATGTCTCATTTTGTTTAATCTATTATTATTTTCAATTTTATGCCATTTGTAACTGAATCTAATTTTTTGTTGTTACATGCCATTGAGTTGCCTGCGACTCATAGTGACTTATTTACGAATTTTAGTAAATGAAACTATTTTATCAGAAAAAGGATGCTGCAGATAGTATATAATGATGAGTTAGTGTAAGTGGAAAATAATATAACTCATTACAAGATAGAAAGCTGATGATACCTATTGCTGCTGTTGTTTACCGTTGAGTCAGAACCGACCCATACCTGACTCCCCAGTGGGTTTTCAGAGGCAGTAAATCGCATGGGAGGAGATTGCCCATCCTTCTCCTAGAGGAGATTGTCCATCCTTCTCTAGTGGAACAGCTCTTGGCCTCAAACATAACTTCGGGATTACAGCTCAGCTTCCTGGTACTAGGCCACTAGAGGTCCCTGATATCTATTATTTCTAAGTACTTAGAAATGTGATCAATGCATTTCTTGGAAGGCAGCATATCAACTTCCTGGGGGGAAAAATTAGGGGAATTGTGGGAACAATTAAAATGTCACATTTTGTGTGTTCCTTTCTATAAGATCTTAGAAGTGAGATAGTTCTATTAAAAAGAATTTGACAGTCTCCAAGCACAGAGACAGGGAATGAGTTTGCTGTGAAGCTGAACCTTGTGCCACTGGGGCGCACACACACACAAAATAATAATGGCTGCACATGGTGGGCAGTGTTTGGTGGAGCTCCCAGTTTAAGGCAGGTTTGGTAGCAGGAGTGGCATCCACTTCCTAAGCTACATGCCTCTGGAAACTCTATGAACCTGGAGAAATGACGTTATAGAAAGGCTTTAGGCCTATTGTTTATAGGGTCACTATGAGTCGTGTGGATTTGATGGCAGTCACAGCAAACACAATCATTTCTTCCTCTAGCTGGCAATGCATATGGAATTTTCAGTAATCTAAGACCTTTGATGTTTAGAAAAGCCACGACTTCTACAACATCAACAGAGACAATAACTTTAGGAAAGCAACTTCTAAGCAAACTATGGCTGCTAATGGCTAAATCAGACTAAAGTACTACCTTCTCATATATTTTTTTCTGCAGTGATTTCCCCAGATAATTGCATGCTTTGACCATGGTAAAGACTTTAGTAATGAAAAATCAGATTCTGGTTTAAAAATTAAAGTGTTTGTGTAAGATATTTGTTTCTAATAATTTGTACTTGGACCTGAATAGATGTAGATATTCATTGAAGAAATTGTAAATGCTGACCACTGCACATTTGCACCACAACCAACAAGGTTTGGCTGTAAAAACCTAGCACTAGTCAATATTTAAACTAATCTACATGCCCACTAAACAATATCAATAGGAAGTAGGCTATGGAAAATATACAACCACCACAAAGGGTAGACTCCAATGATTACATGTGAACGTGGGGAATAACAGAGCAGGAGGAAGTTCCCAAAGGACAGATTAAAGGTCCATAGGAGACAGAGGACAAGAGAATTTCCTCAGAAAGCAAAATCAGAGTTACCAGGCAACTTACCCAATGTATTTATTTTTTAGTCAAAGGAAAAATTCATATTTACTGGCCAGCAAGTTTTGATAATTGCAAAGGATTAGTGATGGATATGTGCTTCCAATTTTCTTCTTTTCTAATGGCACTTATCTATTCCTACTTCAGAATGGTAGACCGAGACTGTGTTTTATGCTTTAGGTTACCATTTCATGAGGTATAATATCCAAACTTTATGGGTCATATCAACCATACATTTTCAATTTTGATACAAAAATCTTAAATTTTATTTTTCTGTTAAAGATTTTCACTCAGTCGTAAAGCTAGAATTTTATCCTTACCTTGTAATACATGACCCTTATTTCCTAGAAAGGTAGCAAAATATAGAGAAAAGATTTTTTATAATACATGTCTTTTTCAGATTTCTTTTTTTTTCTCTATTAAGAAAGAAAGAATTCAATACAACTATCTCAAACCCAGTTATGTTCTTTGTTTTTCTCTGGTTTCCTTTTTGCCATAAGCAATGAAAAGGATTAATTCTGTGTTGTTATTTGAATAGAATTACTTGGTTAAAAAAATCCTCTGCCAAGATCAGTGAAAAGGGATTAGTTTTAAGCTGCTCTAATCAGAACATTTTAAAGAGAAAGCCTATCAAAAAACAACCATTAACACTATAGGTGCATCAGTTTTGATATAATTTGTAATGTATATTTTATCTTACAATTACTTATAAGCAATTATCTAGGATTTTTGAAGGTAAGTTTTGAATTGTACAATATGCCATTGAAGAAATTAACTTCCTCACTTTTTAGAAAAGCATTTTCTACTTTGCTATTTTTGGATCAGAAAAGCAGAAAACATTAGTGTTGAAAATGTGTATATGCTACAGAAGCTGTGATTTCTTCCCCCTCCCCCCCCTTTTAATTGACTTCCTTAACATACAAGTCAGGGCTTTTCCACTTCTTCAAAGAGCAATGAGAATTTATCTGGATGATTAGAACTTTATCTAGATGTATATATTGTTGTTGTTGTTGATTGCCTTTGAGTCGAGCGCTACTCATAGTGACCCTGTGAACAGAAAGCCTGAAGCTCCTCTACAATTATTGACATTTATCAATGTTCATAGAGTTTCCAGAGGCATGTTCATTCTTTAGGAAGTGGATGTCACTCCTGTTTCCAAACCTGTTATAGTATGTTATTATTGTTATGTGCCATTGAGTTGCCTAAGATGTATAGTAAACCTATGTACAGCAAGCTCTGAATCCCTCCCGGTCCTGAGCCAGTATCACTAACTCTGATACACCAACTGCCATTTACCCAGTTACTGTATCAATCCATCTCATCCTGGATCTTCCTCTCCTGTGCTATCTGCCCTCCCTTCCGAGCATGATGTCCTTCTCCAAGGACCAGTCTCTCCTGGCCACATGCCTAAAGAAATTGAGGTGGAGCTTCAAAATCCTAGCCTACAAGGAGTGATGTGGTTTCACTCTCTCCAAGACAGACCTATTTGTTTTCTTGGCAGTCCATGGTATGTTCAAGACTCTTATCCAGAACCACAACTCAAAGGCACCTATTCTTCTTCTGTCATCCTTAGTCATTGTCCAACTCTCTGAAGCATAACAAGTAATTGAGGAGACCGTGGCCTGGATTAGGTGCACCTTTGTATCTAGACTGACATCATTTCTCTCCAGCACTCTGTAGAGGTTCACGACAGCAGATTTTCCCAATGCAATTCATCTTTTGATTTCCCGACTGCTGGTGTTAAGAGTGTTGATTGTGAGCACCGCAAGAATACCAGCCCTTCAGGGCACTAGTCCCGCAGTGCACCATCTAGACATCTGCAACCTGAATGATGTCCTGAAGCATGCCCACCCAGAGGCTAGCCGCCCCCCAAGCGTGAGCCATACAGCTGCAGCCTGATTGAGGTCCCCGCACATCTCCACATGTGCAGGTAGCCCCACCAGGAGCGGCAGGACAGCTGCAAATGGAGTGAGGCCCTTGTGCATGTCCACCCAGAAAGAAGGAGATTTGATGCCTTTGAGCTATGGTGTTAGAGAAGAGAACTGAATATCCCATGTCCTGCTAAAAGAATAAACGGGTTTGTCCTGGAGATAATGAAGCCAGGCTGCTCCTTGGAGGCAAGGATTCTGAAGCTCCTTCTGACATACTTTGGGCATGTTGCAAAGAGGGACCAGTGGTTGGAGAGGGATGTCATGCTTGGGAGGGTGGAGAGATATCACATGACCCTTAATGAGATGGATTGACTCAGTGACTGAGGTAATGGAGGTAGGTGTGTCAGAGACAATAAGGTTGGCTCAGGATAGAGCAGTGTTCAGAGCTGATGTACACAGGTTCGCTATGTGTTGCAAGCGACTTGATTGCACTTAACAACAACAACAACAACAACAACAACAACCAGTTGCTATTAGTTGTTCCTGAACTGATTCCAACTCATGGTAACCCCACATAGACGAAGCAGAATTACACTGCAGAGTGTCTGCGCAGCTGTGATCTTTCAGAGGAAAATCATCAGGCAGGTCTTACATGAGTAAGTTTTGTATGGCTTGAACCACCAACTTTTTGATTATCAATGTATCACCTTTCAGAGAACTAAATTTTAGTTCTGGACTATGTACTGAAAACCAGAAACAGTTTGTTAAAGCAAATTCCTTTGGTGTATGTCAAAAGACATCTCCTTGGTGGTATTTAAAATGGAATAATTACTTCAGAAGAGGCAATGGTTATATAAAAATAAAATATGCTGGCTTGTCATTTGATCTCATAAATACCTCAAGGTTAACCAGTCAGATTTAAAAAATAGAATTAAATTTTGATGCATGTATAAATAAAAATACCTTATTCAAACTTCTGCTTTCATACATAAAATGAAGATCTTGAAACCCAAGGTGATTTGGTTTACACATTGTGATTTATTTATATCACCTGAAATAACAAACAAAAAAATAACGTGGATGCTGAATGTTCACATTTTTAAACAAATAAATATACTTAGATATCATATAACAATCCATTATCACAGAGTTGATTCTGATTCGTGGGGACCCTGAGACTGTAAATCTTAATAGGAAGGAACTGCTTCACCTTTCTCCTATGACAGACTAGTAGATTTGAATCACTGGTCTTTTTTTTTTTTTTTAGTATTATTTAAATGGTTCAAAATTTGTGTCCTGTCTCCATACCTTTTCAACCTGTATGCAGAGCAGATTATCCGAGAGGCGGGGCTCTCTGAGGAGAGGCGTGGCGTTAGGATTGGTGGACGATCTACCAACAGTCTGCGTTATGCAGATGACACAACCTTGCTCGCTGAAACTGAGGAGGACCTCATGCACTTACTGCAGAGGGTCAAGGACTGCAGCCTTCAATATGGACTGAGGCTCAATGTTAAGAAGACAAAAATTCTCACCACTGGACCAATTGGTAGCATCAGGTTGGATGGTGAAGAGATTGAGATTGTTCACAGCTTCAGTTTGCTCGGCTCCACGGTCAACACTCTTGGCACCAGTAGCCAGGAAATCAAAAGACGTATTGCGATGGGAAAGTTTGTGGTTAGGGACCTCTCCAAAATACTCAAGAGCAACAGTTTCTCTCTGGAGACTAAGGTGTGCCTGATACAGGCCATGGTTTTTGCAATCTTTTGTTATGCATCAGAGAGTTGGACAATGACTCGGGAGGATAGGAGAATTGACGCCTTTGAGCTGTGGTGCCGGAGAAGAGTATTTAATGTACCATGGACTGCCAAGAAAACAAACAGATTCATCCTAGAGAGGGTTAAACCAGGCTGCTCCTTGGAGGCAAGGATTCTGGGGCTTCGTCTGACATACTCTGGACATGTTGTAAGGAGAGACAGGTCTTTAGAGAGGGACATCATGCTGGGTAGAGTAGAGGGACAGCGCAGGAGGGGAAGACCCTCTATGAGGTGGATTGATTCAGTGACTGGGTTAATCGGAATGGGTGTGTCAGAGGCAATGAGATTGGCACAGGATAGAGCAGGGTTTAGGGCTGTTTTACATAGGGTCGCTATGAGTCACAACTGACTCGACGGCACATAACAACAACAGTGTGATTTAATACTGATGTATTTACAAAGTTTGAATACATTGTTTTTCACACAAGATCCTTCCCATTTCCTCCACCACCCCTATTGAATTGTGCAACCCTATGATTGAACCCCCCCCCTTGTGCCCATCCTCACCCCTCTGCTTCTGCCCTTTCATGACCCACTGATCTTTTGGTTGTTGTTGCTATTATGTGCCTTTGAGTTGCCTGTGACTGATAGAGACCCTATGTACAATAGCCCTAAACCCTGGTCTATCCTGTGCCAATCTTATTGTGTCTAATACATCTACCCCCATTACCCCAGTCACTGAATGAATCCATCTCATCTGGGGTATTCCTCTCCTGTGCTGTCCCTCCACCCTCCCAAGCACGATGTCCCTCTCCAAGGACTAGTCCCTCCTTTCAACAGCCCCAATACATAGTACACTATGTCTCAATGGCTTCTTTACATATAATATGGGCACTCAAATAAAGATCTACATATTTTTAATTAGTACAAACTCTCTAAACTCTCCAAACTCTCTAAATGTACAGAAATGTTGTTAGTTATAGGACAGAATTTAAGTCTTTCTTGCAAAGCTTACTCTCGGTAATATTTGACTTAATGACACTTAACCACTGCTAAATGAGACTAGTGCTTTATATCTGGAGGAACACTCTTCCTCTTTGTACATCACTCTTTCTCAATGTGCAATATGAACTAACCTGGGTTTGCTGTGATGCTGAACTTTGTACCATTGGGGTATCAAATACCAGAATGGTTTCACAATGTGGACAGTGTTTGGTGGAGCTCCCAGTTGTATAACAGGTTTGAAAGTAGAAATGGCATCTACTTCCTAAACCACATGCCTCTGGAAACTCTATGAACTTGGAGAAATGATGATAGTTATGGAAAGGCATTAGGTCTTTTGTTCATAGAGTTCCTATGAGTCACACTTGACAGCAATCAACAACTCTTTCTTGATAGTTACACTAATAAAGGTGTAAGATTTGTAAAAATTGCTACTTAATTGTATCTTCAGTTGTTTCTTCTCAGTGTAAACTAGGAACTCTCTAGCTAATGTTGCTACAGGTGGTAGGGTGAGACCAACCAGCAGAATTAGCAGTCAAGTGAGGTCATGTTCCTGAGATCTCACTGTGGTCTGAACACAGAAACTCACCGGTCCATGATTTTATTTCTTTTGTTAGTCTCAAGGAAGAATATTAAAAAAAATCTTGAAATACTTCTAAAGAACTACTTATTTTCCAGATTTCTTGAAAACTGAAATATGGATTTTCACACTAAAGCAAATATAATCAAGGAAAGTGAGAAAAATGAGTTTTGGAGTAGGTTTATGAAAAAGTATAATCAATTTCTGAACAATTTTTGTGATCAGCTAGACTATCATGCTCAAAGGTCTCCTAGAAATGTGATTTGAGAAAGTAATTTAATATATATTAATATTTTCTTATATCCTCCAATTGACTATAAGAAATTATCTTTTGTCTTCGTCACCAAAGAGAATTTCTGCATAGTATTATGGAATTGGTTGTTGAATCTCATTGAATTCTAATTTCAGTACAAGAGAAATTGTCTGTATAGCTGGTGTATACACAAGTGTGTGTGTGTGTGTGTGTGTGTGTGTGTGTGTGTGAGCGTGTGTGTGTGTGCATTTGTGTTTCTGTTTACATGATATACACATGAGTGTGTGTGTACATCTTAATAAGAAGCAGAATACTGTAGATGTTGTGGGGTTAGAGAATAAAATCCTAGTTGTATAAACGACTCTTAGGAAATTAAACTATACATGACTCATCTCCAAATTCCTATTCTTCCCACTCTGTTTCCAAAGCCCCTACTGTGCATGGATGGTGTAGTGAGTACAAGATGAACTGAGCATTCATTAGCATCTAAATTATGATTGGACAGAGACTTGACCTGTACCTTAAAAGACTCCTGGCAAGAGAAGAGTGGCCAGTGCAGACTGTGAGGCACAGGTGTTCCCTGCTCCGCGCTGGCAGTAGCCCGTTTCCGACAGGCTGCTGCATTCGGCACAATCTGATGCTCCCAGGTGGTCTTCAAGGACGCCCTGCACTGTCGCCAACTCATTCCACTGAGGTCAGAGAGAGGGCGTGGGCGCACAACCAAGGATCCACTGAAGGTAGAAGTGAATTATTAGAGGGCAAGAGTTGGCATTTGGGAAAATGATTCTTGACTAGTGATAAAGAAATGATTAATTCTCCCAGGACAGTTGTGCTGTATTTGATTCTACTTTAAGGTCACTGGTAACTTTGAATGAATATTAAAGAGAAAAGATTTTATGATTAACACTTTATTATAATGTTTACTTAAAATTTAGCATGTGACTGATTCTGTGCATCTAAGGATATATAATTTCTATGCCTTCCCATCAATACTTCTTTCAGTCCTAACAAAAATTATGGGGAGCTGCATACAAATTGTGACAGTCATCAGACCTATGACCTCTTGCCTCTCAGCTTGTGCTAGGCTCGGCAACTTTAGGCTCTTGAAAGATTTTAGGAACGATCAGTCCTTAGCCTGACATTCCAGCCTGGTCGAGAAAAGAAGCGTGTTCACCTTTAAGCCACAAAAAGAAAAGTAAAATCACATTATTACCTCCCTGATCATATTCCTGTATGCCATGCAATACCTCTAAATATGCAAGATTCTTTCAATTACCTGTGCTGTCCTTTACTTGTGTCTTCAATTCTCTAAGATTTGTCCTCTTATTTTCATCCTGATAGACAAATAACACAAAGAGCCAGCACTGCCTCCTGTCACTCATTAAGCCATTAGCCTTTGCTTTTTTTCGTTTTGACCCACATACTTCCTCCCCAAAGCTCTTTGAACAACATTTCCTCTTCTCTGTCTCAAAGAATTGATTCAGAGATTCACCTTTTCCGCAGGTGGTTTAATGGTAAGGAATTGCACTACCAACCTAAAGGTATGCAATTCAAATCCAACATTTGCTCTTTGGGAGAAAGATGTGCAGTCTCCTGTATAATCATCTACTCCCCTTGAAAATCAGCTGGAGGGTGAGCTATGAGTTGCTCTGACTTGATGGTACATAATAACATCACCTCTGCAACACAGATATATATTATAATTGATAGTGGTTTATAATTATGGTGGTGGTTGTTGTTGTTGTTATGTGCCATCCAGTCGCTTGCGACTCATAGCGACCCTATGTACAACAGCTCTAAACTCCGCTCTGTCCTGTGCCAATCGCACTGTCTCTGACACTCCCATCCCAATTATCCCAGTCACTGAATCAATCCACCTCATAGAGGGACTTCCCCTCCTGCGCCGTCACTCCACCCTCCCAAGCATGATGTCCTTCTCCAAGGACCGGTCTCTCCTCACAACATGTCCAAAGTATGTTAGACGGAGCCTCAGAATCCTTGCCTCCAAGGAGTCACCTGGTTTAACCCTTTCCAGGACAAATCTGTTTGTTTTCCTAGCAGTCCATGGTATTCTCAATACTCTTCTCCAGCACCACAGCTCAAAGGCATCAATTCTCCTTCTATCCTCCTTAGTCATTGTCCAACTCACTGATGTATAACAAGTGATTGTGAAGACCATGGCCTGTATCAAACACACCTTAGTCTCCAGAGAAACACCATTGCTCTTCAGTACTTTGGTTACATTTGCTCTTCATTTGCTCTTCAGTAATTATGGTTAGCATGGTAATATCTTTTTGTTTGTATGTTTCTTCTTGTCATTGAGTAAATCACACAGGAGAAGACTTGGTGAATTTGAATTGCCAGTCTTTAGAGTAGTCAGAGTGCAACTTTCTAACTACTAAAATTTTGGTTGCTGTTTGGTTGAGAATAACTCATAGCAACCCTATGTATAAAAGTTAAAATCCTGTCCTACCCTGTACTATCCTCATCATCTCTGACACAGTTGTTGTACCATGTTTGTCATTGTGTCACTCTATTTCATTGAGGATTTTCCTCTCTTTTGCTGAGTCTCCACTTTTGTCATTCTCTGAGGAATAGCTTCTCTTAGTAACATGTCCCAAGTATGTGAGATGAAGGTTTCTTATCTTTGCCTTCAAGGATCCCTCTGGCTGAACCCTCTACTGTTCTTTTGGCAGCTGATAGGGTATTTAGTAATATCTTTCAATATCACAGCTTAAATTCATTGATTGTTCTTCTGTTATCCTTAAGTGATTGAAAAGACCAGGGCCTAAATCAGGCACACCTTAATCTTCAAACTGACATCATTGCTCCTCAGTAATTTTGAAAGCTCCCTAAAATGCCCAACGCAATACATTGATCTGACTACTGGTACCAAAGGTATCAATTGTAGTCTCAAATAAGATAAAATCATTGGCAGCTTCAATCTTTTTTTCTCTTTTATCATGATGTTGCTTATTGGTCCAGTGGTGAGGATTTTTTCTTCTTGGTGTTGACAGACAACCTTTATTGAAGACTGTAGTCCTTGATCATCTGTAGCAAACATTTAAAATCCTCCTCACTTTCAGCAAGCAAAGTTGTGTCATGTGTATAACACTAAGTATTGATTGACGAGTCATCCTCCAATCTTGATGTGATATTCCTCTTCATAGAATACAGCTTCCCAAATTCTTTGCTCAGTGTACAGATTAAATAGGTTAGGAAAAGGTACAACCCTGATGCACACTTCCCTGATTTTAAACCTTTCATTGTCTCCTTGCTCTGTTTGGACAACAGCTTCTTGGTCTAGGAATAGCTTTTGTATGAACACAATTAAGTTTTAGTATTTTCTTTTTATTTTTTCTTTCTCTTTTTTTAATTTTAAATTTATTACTAATTTCAGTAAAAATTTACAGAGACTTTGGATTTCCATTCATTTATTGTTGCACTTGTCTCCCCTCCCAACCCTCCCCCCCAGTACACTATACTCTTGGAAAAGTAAAAGACCAATTCTTTCATTGTTTTAAAAACCCTTCCCCAGGTCCACTCCACCATGTAGCCTTCGCTCTAGAGTCCCGTCATGACAAAAATATCTAATCACATATACTTTTTAAACAGTTTTCTCCCTCATCTGTTTCAATGCATTATACATTATTGAACCCATCTTTCTCAGTCTCTCTCTAACCCCAAGGTCTGTCCAGTTTTACAACAGTGGCACCATGCAGTATTTGTCTTTTTGTGATTGAGATATTTCACTCAGCATAATGTCCTCCAGAGTCACACATTTTGAATAATAATGCATGAGTTTCTTGTATTTCAATGCACCATAGTATTCCATTGTGTATACCACAGCTTCTCTATCCATTCATTTGTTGATAGGCACTTAGGTTGTTTCCAACCCCTTGCTATTGTGAATAAAGCCACAATAAACATGGGTGTGCATATATCTGCTTGGGTGGTGGTTATGGTTTCTTTGAGGTATATTCCCAGTAGTGGAATTGCTGGGTCAAATGGTATCTCTATTTGCAACTTTCTGAGAAAGAGTCATAGGGTCTTCCACAGTGGCTGCAACCATTTTACACTCCCACCAACAGTGAATAAGGGTTCCAGTTTCTTCACAACCTCGCCAGCATTTGCTGCTTGTTGTTCTATTAAATTTTGCTATTTTGACTGGGGTGAGATGATATCACATAGTCGTTTTAATTTGCATCTCTCTTAGAGCTAGAGATTTTGAACATTTCATCATGTGCTTGTTAGCCATCTGAATGTGTTCTTCGGTGAAGTGTGTGTTCATATCCTGTGTCTATTTTCCTATTGGATTATTTACCTTTATCCTGTGGTACTCAAGTATTTTATAAATTCTGGATATAAGTCCCTTATCTGATATGTCATTACCAAATACTTTTTCCCAGTCGGTGGCTTCCCTTTTTATCCTGTTGGAGAAGCTTTTGGATGTGCATAGGGATTTGGGTCTTAGAAGATCCCAATAGTCTGCTTTATCTTCTCCTGGTTGTAGGTTTTTCAGGAGACTTGGAAGACTGTGTTGTGGATTAGGATTTCTCGTGTTGTTCCCAGTTTTTATTTAATGAAGTTTATAGTCCTTGGTTTTAGTCCTAGGCCCATGATCCACCTTGAGTTAGTTTTTATAGATGGAGTGAGGTGTGGATCTTGCTTGAGTCTTTTGCAGATACTTTTCCAATTTTGCCAACACCATTTGTTAAAAAGGCTGTCGTTTCCCCACTTAACTGATTTCATCTCCTTGTCAAAAATCAGTTGACCATAGATAGATGGACTGATTTCTGGGTTCTCAATTCTATTCCATTGGTCCATGTGCCTGTCATTGTACCAGTACCATGCTGTCTTTACCACCATGGCATTGTAGTAGGATTTGAAATCAGGGAGTGAGATACCTCCTATCTTTCTTCTATTTTTTAGGAGTGCTTTGCTTATTTGGGGCTCCTTTCCATTCCAAATGAAACTGGAGATTGCCTTTTCCATCTCCTTGAAGAATGGGATTGTTATTTGTATTGGGATTGCATTAAACGTGTAAATTGCCTTTGGTAGTATTGCCGTTTTCACAATATTGAGTCTTCCTATCCATGTGCAAGGGATATTCTTCCACTTCTCAAGGTCTCCTTTTGTTTCTTGTAGTAATGTTTTGTTATTTTCTTTGAATAAATCCTTTGTGCTTCTGGTTAAATTTATTCCCAAGTATTTAATCTTGTGATTAGCTATTGTTCTGTATTCCCTGTCACTGCAGAGAAATCCAACTGATTTTTGTATGTTGATATTGTATCCTGCCACTTTGCTAAATTGGTCCACTGTGTCCAATAGTTTTTTTGAGTCTTTATGGTTTTCTATGTATACTATTATATCATCTGCATAGAGCGATAATTTTACCTTCTCTTTGCCAATTTGGATACCTTTTATTCCCTTCTCTTGTCTTATTGCTATCGCTAAGACTTCCAAAGCAATATTGAATAAGAGAGGTGATAGTAGGCATCCTTGCCTAGTTCCTATTCTTAAAGGGAATGCCTTTACCCTATTTCCATTGAGAACAATGTTGCCTCTTGGGTTTGCATAAATACTTTTTACTATGTTGAAGAAATTCCCCTTTAATCCTATTTTGTTGAGTATTTTAATCAGAAAAGGGTGTTGGATTTTGTCAAAGGCATTTTCTGCATCAGTTGATAGAATCATGTGGTTCTTGTTCTTTGCTTTCCTAAAGTGATGAATTACATTAATTGTTTTCCTTATATTGAACCATCCTTGCATACCTGTTATGAATCCCACCTGGTCATCCTGAATTATTTCTTTGATGTATCATTGAATTCTATTGGCCAGTATTTTACTCAGGATTTTTGCATCTATGTTCATAAGAGATATTGGCCTATAGTTTTCTATGTTGGTGGTGTCTTTTTGTGGCTTTGGTATCAAAGATATGTTTGCTTTATAGAACGAGTCTGGGAGAATTCCATCTTTTTCTATTTTCTGAAATAATTTATGTAGAATTGTAACTGTTCTTCTCTGAATGTTTGATAAAATTCACTTGTAAAACCATCTGGTCCAGGGCTTTTTTTGGATGGAAGTTGTTGTATTACCTTTTCAATTTCTTCTTTTCTAATGGGCCTGTTCAGATGTTCAATTTTGGTTTGTGTCAGTTTAGGCAGGTTGTGCATTTCTAAGTATTTGTCCATTTCCTCTAGGTTTTCATATTTGAGTACAATTTTTCATAATATGAAATATTTATAACATAAATAGTGTGTCCTCCTTAAGTCTCTCTCCTTTTTAAAAATTCTTTCTAAGCATGAGAAGCCACAGGAGTCCCTGCATGGCACAGTTAAACTATATGTTGTTTTAAGGTGGTATGAAGCCAACTATATGATGATTTGTGTTGTTGTTGAGCTACTGGGGCTTTTTGTAAAGCACTATCCTGCTAGCCAAAAGGTCAGTGGTTTGAACTCACTCAGAGGCTCCTCGGAAGGGAAAGTACCCAGCAATCACTGCCAGAAAGTCACAATCTTCATTCCCAAGGGGGCAGTTTTAGTCTGCACACATGAGTCAGAATCAATTCTACAGCAGACCACAAACCACAATTCAGTGACTTCTTCATAGCATATTTTTATAATCTTGTTGTCTTCTAACTACAACTTATAAGCTAACTTTTTCTAAAAGTTAATTTTTTTTCTTTTCTTTTTCTACAAATTATACGTGTAATCTTTTTTTAGTAGTCAACTTTTTTACAACTTTATTTTAAAATCAACTTTTTTTAACAAGTTATAAACTAACTTCGTAAGGTATAAGTTTGAAGCTAACTTTTTCCTCTCTTTCTAATTTCATTATTTTGGAAGTTTCAGTAATTTATTTGTAGAATTTTGAGGTTTGCTGATGCAGAGGGCTAGATCGTTTTAATACAAAACCCATCACGAGAAATAAAGATGAAGGGTTATTTCTCAAACTGTATTAGAAGGATTTTCATTGTACATCGGCTTCACCTTGTATATGTAACCTAGAATTTGACACCAGTTTTCAGTTTTCCCAACATTTTACCAACACAGTATTAGAATACTTGTTACTTTAGTTCTCCATGAGTCTTTCCTCCTGGACATCAATAAAGATAAGGATTTCTTCATAGAAAAACCAAATCTACTGCCATGAATTCAATCTAATTCCATCTCGTGGTGACCCTCCATGGGCTTTCGGAGGTTATGCGTCTTAACAGAAGCTGAAAGCTTCAACTTCCTCCCAGAGTGACTAATGGATTAGAACTCCAGACCTTTCAGCCCACAGCATGACATGTATTACAGTGTCCTCAAAGCAGGTTTCCTTTCACTAATTGCCATTTGATTAATCTCTTCTATGATCACAGCATTTGTTAACTACTCTTTAGCTGAAATTTTGCCAAAATGTTCAAGTACTTGCCCAGGAGAGGTGTTACCTAGTTATGTTATGTTATGTTATGTTATGTTAGCTTTTTTACTTTAGTTGGCTCTGTTGTGATGTTGCCTGATTCATCCCTTATTTGGATTATTTGTGTCTTCTTCTTTTCTTTTGTGAGTTTTTCTAGTGGTTTCTCAATTTTATTGACTTTTCCAAAGATCTGACTTCTAGTTTTGTTGATAGTTTCAATTGTTTTTCTGTTTTCTATTTCATTTATTTCTGCTCTAGTTTTTGTAATTTCAATTTTTTTAGAGGGTGTTGGGTTTTCTTGCTGTTCTTTTTCATTTTGCTGGAGATATTGGGTTAGAGAGTCAATAGTCTGTTTTTCCTGTCTTTTGGTGTGTTTGCTTATGGCTATAAATTGACATCTGATTACTGTTTTGGCTGTTTCCTAAAGGTTTTGGCAAGTGGTGTTTTCATTGTCATTTGTTCCAAGAAACTTTTTAATTTCATTTTCATTTCTTCTAGTACCCAGTCATGCTCAAGCAAGGTGTTTCAGCTTCCAAATGTATGGATTTTTTTTCTCCTGTATCATACTATTATTAATTTCTAATTTTGTATCATTATGGTCTGAAAAGATGCTTTGTATTATTTCTACATTTTTTAATTTATTGATGCTTGCCTTGTGACCTAGAATGTGATCTATTCTGGAGAACGTTCCATGCACATTGGAGA
>NW_006399757.1:8060423-8067213 GCF_000299155.1 Elephantulus edwardii | reverse complement strand
AAAAGTCAAAGTCAAATTCCCACTGACCCACTAGCCTCTCGTTGGTCTGCAGAGTCCACAAAAGTTTCGACAAATTACCAGTGGCTGGCTTGTTTCTAGGCAGTCAGTGTGGTCCAAGAGAGCTTGGCCAAATTACCCACCATGCCTTTGGGTGCTCTCCCAGGTAATCGGTAGTGCCCCAGAAAACCCACTCAGGATCCTACTGGCCTTTCTCCTGCCAGATTAGTTCCACAGCAGCTTGGATGGTGGCTCTGGGTGATGGCTGGACCCTTAGTGGTGCCCCGAGGTCACAGGGCTGTGGTGGGGGCTGAGGCACGTGGTTGTGGAGCTGCAAGGGGGATTGGGGGGGGGAGGAAGAGTAAGCAAGAGGCTGTGAGGGGGCACGGGAGACAGGCTGGGACACTACCACCAGGAGGCAGGGCGTGGGGCTTGGGCACTGCTGGGGGTTTATGCAGCAGCACCCTGCGTGGTGGGGTCATGCAATGGCAGGCTGCAGGGGGGTCATGCAGTGGCGGGCAGTCGCTCCTCTGAGGTCACACAGTGGTTGGCAGTGGTTGCTCCTCCGTGGTCTCATAGAAGCTGGGGGCGGTTGATTGCTCCTCCAGAGTCACAAGGTGGCAGGCGGTTGCTCCCTACTTGCTCCTGGCGGGTGGGTTCCACAGTGGCTTGACTGGTGTCTTTTGCCTGGGACTCAGCTGTCTTGTGTGTGGTTCAAATTCCAGCTCTCCGGCTGCACTGGTATTTTCTTTCTGTTTATCATCCACAAAGTGATAAAGATATATCTGGTTTTATGTTGCTGTTGGGTGTTGTGAATTTCAAGAAACTCTATAACAACACAGTAGAAAACTTTCTGGTCCTGTGCCTTTCTCAAAATAATCTCCAGATTTAAGACCATTATCGCAGCCACTGTCAATACATTTTGTTGAAGATCTTTGTCTTTTTTGCTCACATTTACCAAGCATGAGGCACTTTCATATGGATTCGCCCCTCCTAACATCATATCTAGAGTTTGTAGGATGATGTTTTATCATTCTAGTTTCTAAGGAGTAGGCTACTTCTTCCAAGACATTCCCCCCCCATTTTTTTTAAATTTTAGAATGTTAGCAATAATTCAAAGGAATAAATTCTCTTATAGTTTTCCTTATTTATTTTCTCCTTTGAAAATACCATGACTTCAATAACAAAAAAATCCAAACTCAATGCTGTTGAGACAGATTCTAACTCATGTTGTGACCTTCCACTGAGTTTCTGACATTGTAAATCTCAACAGGGGCAGATACCCTCATTTTTGTCCCAAGAAATATCTGCTAGATTTGAAACATTGACCTTTTAGTAATTGCCCAGTAAGTAATATATTATGCTAGTCTTCAAATTGTATCTTTGCTTGTTTGCAAAAAGGTATTTTGCAGCAGATTTTCTCAATGCAGTGTCATTTGTTTTCTTTATTGTTGTTTTTATGGAATTTCCTTGAGGAGCCAAGTAAAATGAAATAAGTGACAATTTCAATCTTTTCTCCATTTTTTGTAATTTTGCTTTTTGATTCAGTTGTGGAGGGTTTTGGGTTTTTTATGTTGAGATATAATCCACACTGAAAGCTATAGTCATTCATCTTCATCAATAATTGCTTCAAGTATTCTTCAATTTAAACAACAAAGTTTGTGTTAATAAGTCTCCTCCCAAACTTAGTGCCACATCTTTCATATTGTCCAGTATCTTGGGCCATTTGTTTGCTCAGCACATAGAGTGAATTGATATGTTGTTTTTAAGTGCCGTTGAGTCATAGATGACTCATAGCAACCTTATGAACAAAACACCTGAACATTTGTGTAACTCTCATCGTTTTTCCAAGTTCATAGAGTTTTCGAAGGCAAGCTATACTGCCTTCCATACATACCTGATTGGAAAACCAGGAAGCGTTGGGTTTCCTTTGAAGAACAAGCTCCAACTTTATCGCTCCCTCCTGATTGGGCTTAAGGAACCCCACGTGATCCAGCCAAATAGCAGTGACACCCCCTCCCCCCCCCGAAATTACTTCACTTAAGTTCCAGCATCGCTCCTGACATATGTTGCTCCCGGCGTGCGAAGTCAGGAAAGGAGGTCCTGGCTCAGACCGCTGGCATCAGGAGAGACAGATTTCGTTTCTTTTCTTTTTTTTTATTAATTTCAATGAACATCTACAGAGATTTTGGAATTCAATTCAGAGTTAGATTTCATTTCTTTCTTTTTTTTTTCAAAGGTGGATTGGGTTTTTGTTTTTGTTTTTAATTTTATTATTTGTGTGTGTGTGTGTGTGTGTGTGTGTGTATCATCAAATTGGATCTGACTGGTACAGGAGGAGATTGTCCCTCCTTCCATAGCAGAGCATCTGGTGGATTCGAACTGTGCACCTCTGGGATTGCAGTGCAGCTTCTTGCCCCTAGGCCACCAGAGCTCCCAAGTGGATTGGATTTTATGAGGCCTAAAATGTATATATAATTTGGGGAATATTTTTTATTTTACATTTTTTATTAATTTCAATGAATATTTACAGAGATTTTGGATTTCCATTCATTCATTGTTGCACTTTTCTCCCCCCCACCCCTCCACCCCCAGTTCGCTCTTCTCCTTGAAAAGCAAAAGAAAAACTCCTTCATTGGCATATAATCCCTCCCCTCACCCCCCCCACCCTGAGTATACTCCACTCTGCAACCCTCATTCTGAACTCTTATGATAATCATAATGTCCTAAAACATATTGCTTTTAAATTGTTTTCTCCCTTATCGGCTTCAATGCAGTATACATAATTCATCCAGTTTTTCTCAGTCTTACCCCCACCCTGATGTCAGCCTCATTCTGCAACAGTATTTGTCCTTTTGTGACTGAGATATTTCACCTAGCATAATGTCCTCCAAGGTCACCCATTTTGAATAATATTGCATGAGTTCCTTGTTTTTCAATTCAGTGTAGTATCCCATTGTGTGACTATACCACAGCTTCTCTATCCATTAGTTTGTTGATGGGCACTTGGGTTGTTTCCAACTCCTTGCTGTTGTGAACAAAGCCGCAATAAACATGGGTGTGCATATATCTGCTTGTAAGTCGGTTATGGTCTCTTTAGGGTATATTCCCAGTAGTGGAATTGCTGGGTCAGATGGTATCTCTTTTTGCAACCTTTTGAGAAAGTGCCACACTGCTTTCCACAGTGGTTGCACTATTTTACACTTCCACCAACAGCGAATAAGGGTTCTAGTCTCTCCACAACCTCGCCAGCATTTGTTGCTTGCTGTTCTGTTCAATTTTGCTAGTCTTACTGGGGTGAGAGGATATCTCATAGTTGTCTTGATTTGCATCTCTCTTAGAGCTAGGGATTTTGAACATTTCTTCATGTGCTTGTTTGTCATCTGAATGTCTTCTTTGGTGAAGTGTCTGTTCATATCCTGTGCCCGTTTTGCAATTGGGTTTCTTAGCATAGAAGAGTGACTGCTTCTAGTTTTGCATTTATCACTCACATTTGTTTTAGCTACTCTATAGTCAAAAGCAAATTTCAGAAGACACCTCTTCTGATATTCTGATATTTTGGTCTTTCCCCTTGTCTTTATAATGCTCTTTCCTTTCCTTGTATTTGATGTACTTGATATCACTTCACAACTCCTCTGACCGTCAGTCATACGTGTTTAGTGAATAATATCTGTTCTTAAAATAGTTCGTACATTTAAGTGTGATATACTCAAGTTGTACTTTGGCCCTACGTACCTGTTTCAGTTTTCCTAAGCTTCATAGTGAGCTTATATATGAGCAGTTTCTGTTCTATTCCACCATTATCGCCTATCCTTGTTCTAACTGACCAAATTGGGCTTTGGCACAGGACAGAGCAGAGTTTAGAGCTGTTGTACATAGGGTCGCTATGAGTCGCAAGCGACTCAAAAGCACATAAAAACAACAACAACAACAACAACAACATCTTTTTCCATTGACAGAGATTATTTAATTTCTTTCTGTTTTACTCAGAAAGACCCACATATATGTTGTTATTTTTTGTTGTTATATGCCATCAAGTCAATTATGACTCATAGCAACCATATGAACAACCGATCTGAACCTTGCCCTATCCTGCACCATTTTCATGATCTCTGTCATGTTTAAGTCCATTGTGGTAGTCACTGGATCAGTCCATCTTTTTGAGGGTCTTCTTTCGTTGACCTTCTGCTTTTCTCAGCATGATACCTCTCTCTAAGGTCTGGTTCCTCCTGAAAATATAGCCAAAGTAAGTGAAGTGCAGTTTCATCATCCTTACCTCCAAGGAGCATTCTGTTTGCACTTCCTTCAAGTTAGATATTCATTCTTTTTACAGTATATTCAAAACTCCTTTCTAGCACCACAATTTAAAGGCATGAATTCTTCTTAAGTCATCATTATTCATTACTCAACTTTCAGATGCATAGAAAGCAATTGAAAATATTAAGGCTTGGATCAGGTGCACTTTAATTTTTAAGTTGACATCCTAGCTCTTTAGAACTTTGAATAGGCCTTTTATAACAGATTTCCCTAATGCAACATGTCTTTTAATTTCTTTACTGCTGATACTAAGGGTATTGAAGGGATGCATTGATAGTAATTTGTGACTGATGTATGTGACAGACAGATGTATGCATATTCATGAGTATTGCCAATAATCATGATAGCAAATCATGATAATAATCATGATAATAATCATGATAGCAAAGAGGTGGAAGCAGCCTAAGTGTCAACAAATGAATGGATAGAAACAAACAAATGAAGAATCGTTATGTTATATCCACACAATGGAATAGCATGCAGCACTGAAAAACATTGAACTTATAAAATACTGCACATGAATGAGTCTGAAAGACATAGTTCTGAGTGAAACATCTCATTCACAAAAAGACAAAATCTACTTAGGACCACTATTATAAAAATAGAATGACATCAGAGTGGAGAGGATAGGGAAAGACTGGATAAATAATGAACTATAGTAGTGTGGGGAAAGGGAGGGACTATCTGAAGGGAATGGATGATTAGACATTGTGTGTACAGCAATTGATAATCGGAAACAAGGCATGCATTACAAAGTGAGCTAGGGAGGAGGGAGAGAGAAAAATGTTTATCAATGAATGAGTGAAAACCCCATCTTTTCTGTAAACTCTTACTAAAGTTACTATTTTGAAAATAATTAGAGACTGGATTATAAAAGTTGGAAACCAAGAAGAAGGACTGGTAGTTGGGAAATATGACCTTGGTGACAGAATGAGACTAAGGATTGTATGATAGAGTTTTGTATAATGAATAATCTATTCATTGCAAATGTTGTTGTTGTTCATTGCCATCAAGTTGAATACTATTCATAGCAACCCAATGAACAAAAGGCCTGAAGCCTTTCTATAACTATCATCATTCATCAAAGTTCATAGAGTTTCCAGAGGTATGTTGTTTAGCAAGTGGATACGAATACCTTTTTTTAAAAAAAATTAGCAGTGACTATACACATGATCTTCACCTGTTGAACTACACAGGAGTCAGATTAACTTCACCTGCAGAAAGACACAATTGAGAAGCTCAATATCAGCAGTTAAAACTAGGCCAGGAGCTGAGTGTGAAATAGGCCCTCAACTATTCATATGTTGTTGTTTTTGTTGACTGCCTTCGAGTCAAGCACAACTCATAGTGACCCTATGAACAAAAGTCCTGAAGCCTTTCTATAACTATCAACAGTTATGAAAGTTCATAGAGTTTCCAGAGGCATGTTGTTTAGGCAGTGGATAACACTCCTGCTCCCATATGTAAGTCCAAAAAAATTATAACAAGTTCTTGAGAACCAAAATAAGACTTTGCACGTATCCAAGCTGAATTTAAAAATCATCTTAAGAATAAATTTTATGCATTGAATATTAATGACCAAAGATTAAATGAGTTGTGGAAGGCCATCAAGGACCTCATACATAAATGTTTACATCAAAAGTTCGTTACAAAGACAAGGAACATATAAGAGACCAAAATGATTGTCAGGACAGATTTGGAAATGTGCATTGGGACAAAAAGAAGCCAAGGGGAAGGAATGCTGAAGTAAGAAAGAGGAATAGAAGATTTCAAAGGGTAGCTCCAGAAGACAAAGCAAAGGAGCTAGAGTTAAAAATCCAAAAGGGAAGAACTTGCCTGATAGTTCTCAACCTGAAAAAACTGAAAAGTAAATTCAAGCATCTGTAAAGCATTTTTTTCCAAATGCTTGTAAACAAATTTACATAATTGTAAAGAATTCTAAGGGCAACATCTTGAGTGATGTAGAAAGCATCAACAGAAGATAGAAGGAATAAAAAGGACCATTGTACCAGAAAGAATTAGTCAATATGGAACCATTTCTTGAAGTAGAACATGATCAAGAACCATTAATACTGAAGAAAGAAGTCCAAGTGTAAGGCCCCTATCTATATCGCTTCCATTTATATTGGGGGAAAAATGCATTTGCAATAAATTAGTTGTTAGTCTCACTAAATTCTATCATAGGCTCTCTGGCCTAATTTCTATCATCAAGTTTCTTATTTCGAACCACAAATACTTTATTTCCAAATTTTGCAAATAATTACCAATAGCTATCAGTACATCTCTTAATTATATATTCAAGCAATTTCAAATTACTGAAGATGGTAAACTTCTTCAATTTCTTAATTTCCCCCCCTTTTAAAATATTTTTAATTTATTTTCATATAATAGTACCTTTACAGTACATTTCATTCACATACTTTGTTTTATCTTCCGGCAGTTCTCTGCTGATGTGCTGTTCTAATCGTTTTTGGAT
>NW_006399757.1:8046842-8058789 GCF_000299155.1 Elephantulus edwardii | reverse complement strand
GATGGGTGTGTCAGAGGCAGTGCGGTTGGCGCAGGATAGAGCAGGGTTTAGGGCTGTTGTGCATAGGGTCGCTATGAGTCGGAAACGACTCGACAGCACATAACAACAACAAACAACATTGTTTTATACACTCATTTACACTGTGTTTTATATTTCGTATACATGCTATTTTACATTTTTCATACTAGTTTTTTTACAGAATTTGAATACTTTATTTTTCACACCAGGGCCTTCTCATTTCCCTTACACTCCCACTCCCCAATAAAATCTCATTTTTCACCTTCAGAAGAACATGGAAACAGTCCAGATATTCATCACAATCAACTGTATTGAAAAATTATAATATATTCACACAATGGAATACTATACAGCATGCAGGAGCAATGATTTTGTAAATTACAACCTAACTTGGGAGGGACTGGAAACCATTATGTTGAGTGAACTAACTCAGTCTCATAGGACATACTTTGTAAAACCATGATTGTACAATGAATCTGAGGATCCTAGGTGGGGGGGGGAGTGTGGAATCAGAGGGGTGAGGATGTGCGGGGGAGGAGAGGAAGAGATTAATCATGGAGTTATACAATTTCTTAATCTTTGATGTTAATTTTTAGTACATAAATCTGAGTAATATATATTTTATTTGGGCTCTCCTATGGGTGTCTAAATATTATCACTGGCAGTGTTGTACTTCAGGATGGATTGTGACCTGTTCTGTTGCACAATGAATGTTATGGCATTCCTGTTCAATTTGTCATTTTGGTATGATTGTTTAATTACCAATGCCAGTCCATTTATTAAGTGAATTTAAACTTTTGACAAATCTTAATTTTTATATGTTCCTAATTTGTACATCTATGCTTAGATTATTAACAGGAGCTGACAACTATTTCTTCTAGTTTTGACTTGCGCAGCATCAGCAAATGCTAGTTCTAAAAATTTTATTTCATCCACATCAACAAGGCCAATTTTGCCTTAAAGAGGCAGTTATATTTTGAGTGCCTTCCAACCTGAGGGGCTAACCTTCTTGCACTGTATTAAAATCAGTTTTGCTGCTATTTATATAATTTTCACTGGAATTTTTCTTTTTTTAAAAGCGTTCTTCTTCCCAACCTTCCTATCCACCATGGCTGATCCTCCTGGTATTGAAATACTGGTAGTAAAGCTTTCAACGTAATTGTTAACACGAAAACAACCACATAGTTTGGTGACAGATTAGTGGTGGCTGTTTGAAATACATCCCACCCCCTGAATTTTGCTTTTCCTTGAATAAAAATATTTTCCTTTTTTTTAGAAAAAAATTATACTGGTTTATTTACAAAGTTTGTATACATTGTTTTTTCACACAGGATCTTTCATATTTCCTTCACCCCCACTTCCACCTATCAAATTGTGTGACCCTATGATTAACCACTCCCCCAAACAAAACCACTTTCTTTAAAAATTACTTGTTTAACTCTTGGTAAATAAATACATAAGTATACATGGAGACCACTTGATGGTATATACATATATGAAATGTCTGCACATTCCAGTACTAAGAACTATGAAACATTCTCTGTGGTTTACCATATTTCCCTGTAATATTAAAAACTAGAGCACATCAATTATGTCAGTGGTTACTATTTTATGTCTCTACAGTACACTGTCAATCTTAGTGTGCTCTTGTCTATATCCTTACATTGTCTCAGCTTCCTTTATCCTTACCATGCTCTGTGTGGCATCTCTGGAGTTCAGTGATCTGCAAAGCTAGATCTGAAGAATTGATGGAGATACAGTTCGTAATTCCTTGGTGCATACTCAGTCTTGAGCAAAATGAAAACTGTGGAAGCATCATATGCTCAAAAGAATTTTCATACAGATTGGCAAGTCCTTATACTAGCATCCCAGTTAAACTTATATTTTACAAATTAGGAACATTTGTACACAAAAAGGTATAAGTTCTGTATTAATTCCTTTTGAAATGTAGAATCTTATGGCATTGTTAAGTCAAGAGTATTTGTTTATTCTGAGAGAACAAGATGATTTTACTCTTTTATTTTAGAAAAGTACTTCAGGGTTTGATTTTTTAAATCATAATAAATTTCTAGTTCTTATCTATCCTATCTTACTCCTTGAAATTAATTTTTTTTCTTCATTCCAGTTTTTTGATGATTACTTTTCCTTTAAAACAATAAACTACAAAATAATATCTGCTTTGCTCATAGGGATGAATAAAAGGATATAGGGAATTGTATCTGTTAGTTTACAAAGCAAGTTCAAATCCACCCCAGGCTTATAATGACCTAAAGTTGTAATTATCAGATGGCTATTTTGGTATCTTACCAGAAAAAAAAAGATTAGTGAAGTCAGATTAACTGTTACTTTAATAATATTTTCAGTTTCAAAACAAGAATATTGTGATGTTAACCTCAGTAATGGTGTTTGGAAAGGACAAACATTATAATTACTTTACATCATCCTTTCTTGTATGGAAATATAGGCCTTTTAAGTTAGGCTCTAAAACTGATTATAGGCAATTCTAAATTTTCCTAATGGCTTGGTTCAGTAGATCCGTGAAAGAACTCTGTAATTCAGCAATCTTCCATACAATCACATCTCTTAATTTGGTAAAACATAACAATGAGTTTGAGTGTGTCAGAGATTGTGAGGTTGGCACAAGCTAGGGCAGAGTTCAAGTTTATTGTTCATAGAGTCTTTATGAGTTGTACTCAACTTGATGACACCTAACAACAACAACAATTTGGTGAAAAAAGGTAAGTTAAGTTCAAGAGTCTTGAAATTAATTACAAATATCCATTGACTCACTGACACTTAATTGCAGTTTTCTGCCCACAATTGTGTGGTCACTGTAATCTATATCTTTGCTTTATCCACTGGATCACATTACGGGAGCTCTTGTGGCGTAGTCTGTAGGAAGCTATGCTGCTAACCCAAAAGGTGAGCCTCTCTGGTGGTTCGAATCTACCAGTGGCTCCACAAGAAAAAGGTAGGTGATGTGCTCCCATGTGATTTGCAGCCTCAGAGACTTACCGGAGAGGCAGCTATCAGTTGATTCCAAATCAATGGCAATGAGTTTGAATTTGGATCTCATTTGTATTGCTTCCTTCATGTGCAAAGGTTGAATAAAATTTCTATTGAACAAATCATTACTTAAAGATTTCTATTAGTATTGTCTTTATATTGTGGTCTACAGCATGATGCAAAGCACGTCACCTGCCTTATTTTGTTGATTATCTTTTCCTTAATGCTTTTGAATGGGTAGATAAACATTGTTGTGTGCACTGAGTGCACAGTAAATCCATGGCAACTCTCCAGGGGGTTTTCAGAGGCAGAGATTAATGTTAATGTTATATCAACCCATTATGCAAATTTAACTCTAAGAACACACACACACACACGCACGCGCACGCGGGTTCTGGTGGCCTAGTGGCAAGGAGCTTTACTGCAATCCTGAAGGCATGTGGTTCGAGGCCACCAGCTGCTCCACAGGAAAAGGATGGGAAATCTCCTTCTGTGCAATTAACTGCCTCTGAAACCTGCCAGAGGGTCAGCTATGGGTGAGTTCCAACTCAATGGTACACAATAACACCACCACCACCATCACCAAATAGCATTATTAAGTTACTATTTCTAGAAAGTATTTTGAAATTTATGAAATACATTCTAGGTTTCCTTTTTCATTCTCTAGGGTCCATATTTTCTGCATCATTCGGAGTTATATTATTTTCATAAAAATAGATATAACTTAAGTTTGATACTTTTTTTTAAAAGGAGATTTTCATAATCTGAATGACGTTTTATCAGCCTAAAGATTAGAACTTCAAAGATATTCCAGATGATGTGGGGGAAAAAATGGATTTATTTGTTTAAAAGCCACTTAAATCTCAGTACTGACTTAAGAAAGGTGAGGCATTTGAACCTCATTAGCATATATTTGAAGAAGATGTGCAGATGTAGATTTAAATCTAGTGACACTGACACTTTAGAAGAACAAAGGGATCTTGATCTCCAGCCATATGGATCTAACATGTAGGCCCTGAGAACGTAAATGAAAATGACAACAAAAATCCCAGCTCTCCAGCACACTTTGATCTTTGTTCTCAGAAATGCTAAACCTTGCTGTTGTTTCACCTGAAGAAACAAAGGGAAAAAAAGTGAATGGAAAAGGTTAATACAAGATCTTAATTTATATTTAACCACTTGCCATGTTGCTGGTCTTTTGCAATCTGAAATGCATGAAATCTTTCATGCATTTTCTTTATGCATTGAAAAAGGAAAAATAAAACTGGATTTCTGAAGCAAAGAAATAATGACAGGCAATAGGAATTTTTATATTTGTTCCTTGGTGTGAATTGGCATAGGCATTATGATGAAGTTAAAACGCAGAGGTTAATTGAAAAATGAGATAAACAAAGCCCCTTGAAAGTCTTTGAATAATTTCCCTGGCAGCATTGACAGTCTACAACCATCAGGCACTAAAACCTACTCCAAACTGCTGGAGATTTTTAAAAAAAAAAAAGGAAGAAAAAAAATTGCTGAAGTTAATTGTCTTTCTGTTCCTTCCACCTCATTTCAGCACAATTATAACTGGGAAAAGTCATTCTGTCTAATTTGCATTAATGCACCTCTATGGAAAAATAGCTTAGACATTGAATTTTATTTTTTTTCAAACTATGTACAGACTTAAAATAGCTACCACAATTCCCAAATGTAAATTTGCTTGTGAAATTCCTAGATGACCATTTCCAAATTCTACCAACATGCCTTTAAATTGCCAATGTTACCAAATCTATCACTGGATATTGTGGCTGTCCTATGCTGATCTTCCCTCTGTGGATTGTTTTACTTAATTCTCACAACCACCCAGCAATGTAGACCTTTTTACTGTCCCCATTTCACAGGTGAGGAAACAGGTTTTGAGAGATTACGTAGTATACGTAAGGTAGAGTTAGGTCGTTTTAGCACTGAGATTCAAAGTTATGCAGTGTAATGCTGAATTCTTAACCACTATTTAAACTTAATTATGCATTAACAGAATAAATATTATTTGAATTTTAATCTAATAAATAAAACAATTCACAATTAAATCACTATTTCTTGACGGTATATGAAAAGAAAATGCCAGTGCAATATCATAGTATTAGTTCATCTACTCACATTTCTTTCAGAACAACTTTGCCATTAGCTCATATTCTTATTTCTGTTACTTAATAGAATTTCATTTTTCTTTTGTTTCAGAGTAAAGTAGCTAGAAATCTGAATAATGTTAGTCCTTCTGTCTCTAGTGTAAAACCAAACTAAGAAATGTCAGTATTTCCAAGGAAATATTTTTGGTTCTTATATTCATACAACAGATCTGATCACAGTTCTGTCTCTGGGTATTTTTGATGTCTTGTTTCTTTCAAATGATATGGAAATACTATTTTTTTAATTGCTGTTAATTGACAGACGGTGCAGAAGCTGAATCTATTCAGAAGCTTTTATATTAATAGGTGCACTTATCCACAGAGGCCTTTATTATCAAAGCATTAGGCTCAGAGTCCCCTTTTGTGCCTCTTTCTGGTGTTAAAATGTTCATAATGATGAGGAGCATCTGGCTGGAAACTATTGTTTCTCATTAAAAGGACATGTCTCTGAAGCTTCTGGGGATTCTCTGTGCCGAACAGTGAAGACTCCAAGCATTTTGCCCTTTTCATAATCTTTAAACGTTTGTTGCTGCTACTGCTTCTCGCCTAAGGTACATGCCCGCTGCTGCTCGGCTCCTGAAATTCTAAGCATGAGGTGGGGATGCAATCAGTGGCTGCATGTTTTTCTTTTGTTTGGACAATATTTTGGATGCTGTGCCTTTTCAGTCTGCCATAGACAAATACAGTTTAATAAGAAAAGGGGCAAATACCCTCACAGACAGTCACTTGAGGTAATTGAAAATATTTTGTGTATTTAATTTTTTTTAAAAGAAAGATAAATTCCTGACTTATGCTAGATTTACTCATGAGCTAGAAAACTAGACAGCAAGTACCAGTTCCTGCTTTAGTCATAAGCCTTTCTGGGTATTAATTTCTTTATCACTAGAAAGAGGAAAATTATTTCCTTGTTGCTTTTATGGCACTCTCCTGGGTTCAATCCAGGCACTAGGAAGACTTTGACTTGCTAAAATAAATTTTTCATATTATCAGAAAAAAAATTCTGACTAATTTGAACAATTTATATTATCTTTGGTGACATGTAACTTCACCATCTTCTCTTTGGACTTCAACCTCTCCCAATTTACTAGATTAAAGGAACAGGGAGATCTGTCTCAATGAAGTATATTGTTTCCTCACAAACAGGATCGTGTGAGAACCAGAGTGAGAAGGAGAGACAAGTAAGGTAGAGAGCACTTGTTTCTTATAAAGGCTGATTGGATTTGGTTCCAGGGACTTGGATTTATTTTTTTGCTGTAGGCATAAAGACTGGTGTTAATTTCTATTGCTATTGCTTCCCAAGAAGGGAAACCTTCAAATCAGGAAAGTTAGCTTGACTTCTTCATTAAAAAGAGAAAAACAGATTACTTTGAATTAAAAACAGTGCAGTGTTTGCTGCTGCAAGCTGCAGGAGGGAATGGAAATACACCTTTATTCATGATAAATGCAAATTAAATCTCAACCTGTGCTGGCTGCCGTTTATTTTTCAGAGAAAGGGTTTTTCAATAAGATCAGACAGGTGCTGAGGATGAAAGTGTAGTTAGCAAAAAGTATAAAACAAAATACCATTAACATTTGCAATACATATTAATTTCTAGGCTACATCTATGAACTTTTTATTTTTGTGTTGCTGTTTGCTGTTGTTTTTTTAACCATATCCCCAGGGACTGCCATGATACTTTCATTTTGGTATTACTCACTGGTTGTAGATTTCTTAGAATGAAATAAAGAAAACATTTTCCTCCAGAGAGAATGCTCATATATAAAGGAGTTTAGATACAGGCATTGACGCTTTCCAGTTGTAGTGTTGGACTGTAACAAGAACCATCAAGTCTGGGAGGAAGGGCAACCAGAGGTGCTCTTTAAAAGCAAGGGTGATGATACCTTGTCTTCCATACTTTTTTGGCTCAGGAGGGACCAGTCCATGGAAATGACAACATGCTTGGAAAGGCGAAGGGTCAGAGAAAGAAATGATCCTCAATAAGAAAGACTGACACAAGTGACTGTAACATCTGATACGCTTGGGCATATCAGAAAGGAAGAGGAGGGGACAGGACAGGATGAGGTTCAAATCTGTTTGTTGCTCATTGCCATGAGTTCTATTCAACTTGACGTCACCTAATACAATAACAACGTGGGAGGAAGTTAACCATAAAATATATGAAACAAAAAAATGTAAAACACGTGGAGACTGACTCAGCTTGGCAGGAAAAGAAGATTGTGGGCCTCTAAAAGATGATGAATAGTAGTGACTGAGGAGGCCGGTTTTTCACTGAGAATCAGAAAAGGATCCATATTATTATATATGCAAAATTGTTTCTGAATTGCTCTAAACACAAAGTGACTGAATTCATTCTTCTGTTAAAGTTCAATTTGTTAACTCCAATTGTAGGATAACTTATTTTCAGAACAACTTACATTGAGCTAATTCATTTGAGATACAGAAATTCTCATTCTCTGATCTAGCCAGTCAGTTTCAGTTCAAAAGCTGTTGTTCATTTAAACTGTCATGATGTTTAAAAGAACAGTATACATCTGCTAAAATAGTTACTGGCTAGAGTAACCTGTAAATACAATAACTTTTCTTTATTTTAAAATTTGGTAAGGTATTTTAAACACAGTAAATTTCTGATTATACATCTATGTATTTGTTTATCTTTCCATTCATGGAAGTATATACCTCTTTGAAAGGGAGCTTCCTAGTCTTTGAGATAAGTAAAAACAATAACATATGTTGAAACTTCATGTTCTTTTAAAAAAAACTAAGTGGTATAAAAATTGAATTCCGAAATCTTTGTAGATGTTCATTGAAATGAAAAAGAAATAAATTAAAATATAAAAAAAATTGAGTTTAAGAATTGTGATGAATTTTACATATTTTTATCAAATCAACACAGAAAAGTGGCAGTTGTACCCCTTAGATGACTCTGTTGTAGTTTTGTGTAGTAGAGTCATGAGTGACTCAGAGTTTACCCTTTGATGGGTTTTCAGAGGTTATAAATCACAAAGGAGGAGATTTCCCATCTTTCTTCCACAGAACACTTGGTGGATTTGACCCTAATGCCTTTGAGTTAACAGTGCAGCTCTTTACCACTTGACCACTAGATTGTCTTTAGATGATGACAGGATTTACAAAGTTGTAAGTGTCTTGGTACACCCTGTGTTATTGTCAAATCTACTTCAACTCATCAGTTTCTGTGATTGTTCAAATTATCTCATTAAGAACTATGGAAGGTGGTCTGGTACTTTCTCACAAAGATAGAATTACAATTTGACCCAGCAATTCCAATACTGGAAATATGCCCTAAAGAAATCAGAGCTGCAACTCAAACAGATGTATGCACACCAACATTATTGCAGTGTTATTCACAACAACAAAGAGATGGAAGCAACTCAAGTGCCCATCAACAAATAAATGGATAGAAACACTATAATAGATTCACACAACAGAACATCATGCAGTGCTGAAAAATAATGAACTAAAACATTACACAACATGAGGGGGCCTGGAAGTCATTAAGCAGAATGAAATATCTCAGTTACAAAAGGACACTTATTGCATAACATTGCTTTTATAAAATAGGACTGACATTGGGAAAAAGAGTATATAGCTAATGAACATTGTATTGGAACAAATGAGGGAAGAACTATCCAAAAGAAATATATGATTAGATACATTAAATATAAATGTATGACAACAGTCTGGAACAAGAAATGCATTGCAAAGTAGACTGGGATGGGGATGGGGGGAAAGAAGGGGAAAAGAAGAAAAATGTGCAACAATTAATGAATAAAAATGAAACAAAACAAAAGGAGCAATGCCAAAGTCAAAGGCAAAGCCCCTTTGTGTAAGGTCCCCGATCTAAACGGGACTTCTGATTCTCTGTGAGACTGACCTTATTTGAGATATTTTAAAATAATTTATTAAAATAAGGTGATTGTTGTTTGCCATTGATTTGGAAGTAACCTATAGCTGACCCTTCAGTGGGTATGGGAGGAGATTGTTTATCCTCCCTAACTACTAGATATAACTATGGACAGCAAAGAGAGAAAATTAAAGACTATAAAGGCACATTTACTTATAAAGCAATATTGGAAAAATGGGTCAAAATATCCAAGTTCAAGTATTTTGGAACTAAGTCTCTCTCTCAGTGCCCTTATTTGTACAGAGGGAAAAATAATTTCTGTCTTTTCTAACTCTTGGAGAAGCTTGTTGTGAGTGGGAACAAAAGGAGGAAATAATATACTTAAAAATATACTGTAAGCACAAAGTCTTTTCATTGGTTTCTTAGGATTTTCAAAACAAAGTATAAAACATAAATATTTTATAAGAACAGAAATGTATTGTTTTACAATTTCAGAGGTTAGGAGTATGAAATTATGCTGTTAATTCCTTCTGAAGCTTTGAAAGACAATCTTTTGTATATCTCTCTTCTGGCTTTTATTCATTGATCCTTGGAATCCCTGGACATGCAGCTATAAACACTGCTTCTGTTGTCACTTCTCTGACACCTTCTCTGTCTCTTCTCTTTTGTAAGAAAACCATTCCTGATAGAGTAGAACCTTCTGACATCCATTTTGGTTTTTTCTTCTTTCTTTGTAATGATCTTTTGTTTTCTTCATGGATGATACCTTTGATGTCATCCCACAGCTCATCTGGCTTTCTTTTGTTAGTGTTCAACGCCTCAAATCTATTCTTAAGATGGTTTTTAAATTCAGGTGGGATAGACTCAAGGCCATATTTTAATTCTTGTGGATTTATATTAATTTTCTTCACTTTCAATTTGAACTTGCACATGAGTAGTTGATAGGAGGAAATTATTTGTCTTCTGTGGTGGCTTTGAACCTTGTGCCTTTGGGTTGGCAGTGCAACTTCTTATCATGAGGCTACTAGATGTCAATAAACAAATAATAGTTTTTAAAATCAGGTAAAATTCTTATGATACTAATCCAACAAGACCAGTATATATTCAGATTCTTACCTTTTGCTATGAAGATTGACAGTAATTAAATGAACAGAAAAAAAACATTAAAATCTAGAGATTTTATCTTTGGTTTGGAGGGTGTTTTCTTTTTTTTTCTTCAGTCAGAGCTCTGTACAATACAGCAAGAGCTAGTCTGAAAGAATATGCAAGGACACTTAAAGTTAAATAGGAATATAACATCTTTAAAAATGAAACATGAAAACTAGCTTTCCTTTGCCAGCTAGGTTCTGAATTTATTGCCTATGCTTCTTCTATTAGCATTGATAATTAAAGCAGTATAAGGAATATATTGCATTTGATGTTAATAGTGTCATGCCGGCTGCTGCAGGACCCTGGGCCTGATCTCTATCCTTTCTGCAGGTAAATCTTTGAGTTCACCTTTATAAAGCACATTAAACATTCTGGAAGAGAATCTTTAAACTTAGGGGGGTGGTGGCGGTGGAACAGTGCTCCAGTGATCTCTTAAGTATCAGAAACTCAGATTAAAGGATGACATCTTATAATTTTTTGACTACAGCCTGACTTATCTTAGTGATGGAATAGTATAAAAAGCCTTTGTATATTACATTTCTTATTTTTGCCTTTGACTGACTTTGGGGCCCACACAACCTTAAAGAAAAGACCAATATGCCAGAGTTCTTCATTTGTTTCATAATAAACTTGATTTAAAAAATACTCTGAAGTATTACATTTAAAAAAATAGTGTTCATAAAGCGCTATATGTAAAAAATAACCATATTAAACTCTTTTTGTGACATTTTAAAATTAGTATATGATGAAAAAATAAAGTTTAAACAAGATTTAAACTATAGGAAATTAAAATATATAAATTTCAGTTTCTTACTATTTAATTCACTATATTACTAATTTCTATGATACTTTGCAGATTCTGTTTATTTATTTTTAAGCCAAACTCTTGACTTTTAAGAATCCTCGAGTTTCTCCACTAATGTTCTTTTCCTGTTCTAAGATCCATTCAGTATGTCACATTACGTTTAATCAGTATATCTTTTATAGCCTTCTTTGTTCTGTGATAGTTTCTCAATTGTTCCTGCCTGTTGGCCAGATTGTTGCTGTTGTGTTGCTTGACATTGTGGAGTTTATCTTCCTGTATGACTCCTAGCCACAGATTGACTCTGCCATGTGGGTAGACAGGAATATGCGAATAGGGCGTGTCATCTACACATAAGGGGATTGTCCACACGGGGATTGTCCAGTCTCACCAACCTACAAGGGGATTGGCTAGTCTACCAATAAATTGAGCATCTCCAGTTGCAAATTAGACTTCCCTGCTGGCAAAGAAAAGAAGAAACCTCATAGCCAGGAAAAGAACAATCAAGAGAGCCTATAAGGATCAAAAGCCATGACAGCCACAGCAGAGAATGTGAGGCAAGACCTTGGGACTGCTACATCGTTGGAATCGGAGCAAAAAACTGCCCAAGTTTGTTGGACAACTGGAGTTGAGGTGCCAGTCTTGGCAAGACTGAGAACTTTGTCACACTGGTCTAAAGATGTTGGGGTCAAGGCTGAGGTGTCTGCGAGCACATTTTGAGAGCCATCCTGACTATATTCTGCTACTAACCTGGTTAGAAGTTGGCTTTTCTAGCCATTACATTAATAGCCCACTCTGGTCTCCAGCTACCTTAAACTGTAGACACATGGTCTTGTAAATCATCAGCAGCCGTGCGGCTAACATGAGAGAGAGAGACACACACACACAGAGAGAGAGAGAGAGAGAGAGAGAGAGAGAGAGAGAGAGAGAGAGAGAGAGAGTGT